>NC_142797.1:81572217-81848044 GCF_049724085.1 Artemia sp. Qi Xiang Cuo
TCTCTTGTAAATTTCAAGCCAATTGGACAGTGAACATTTTTCTATAAACTTGCACTCTCTTGGCTGAATTACTGCCTGAGGTTAAGTTCTCTGTAGCCAAGTCCTTGGGTGACTTTAACATTTGTCTTATTTTTAACACCTTTTGGTTGCCAGCTATGTTGGAAAGTCCTAGGAGCACAGAGTCAGTATTTATCTGGTTGTTTGCACTGCATCAGAAAAATAACTTGTTTTTGCACCAAATCAGGAGTTTGCTAATTTTTAAGCACAATTAGGATATGCATGTTTTTGCACTAAGTTAACACTTCAGTCAGTCTTGCAAAGTGTCACTGAAATTCCACAGTTTACACTTGGCTCATTTTTGCAGCCAATCAATCCATGGTTTGAGCTTAGTGTGTTTTTGTGCTTATATTGAGAACCCTTGCATGATCCTGGTTTTAGCAAGGTGTTGCATGCCTACCTTTGCTAAAAAGCTGGTGGTAGAAGGAAGGGTGTTTTGGCCTTATTTGTGTTCTAATGATTCTAAATTTATTCCATAGAGAATTCTGGTTTTGTATGGATAACAAAACCTTTTCTAATAAAATAGATTTGTGAGGAATGGGGGCCACCACCTTTGAGGCTGCACAGGTACCTTTTTGGACCTTTTGATTGTTTGCTGTTTGTGCTATGGTTTGATCTTTTATCTAATACCTTAATCGTGAATGCTCTGATGCAGAATGATAGGAAAAATGAGTGATAGATAAATGTTCTACCCTTTTTCTTGTATGGTGATACTTTGAGAGTAAAAGAGCTCATTTAGCTGTTAAGTCACTATATTTGTTACAACTTAAAATGCTCACTGGGAAGCTTTAGTCAAACTTAGGAATAAAGAGCCAGGTATGTGGCAGCCAATCTATGTATAGGATAATTCCTGTTTTGAAAAGTTTTAGTGTTGCTCTTTACGTTTGTATGAAAGGAATATTTTTTGGTGTATTTGGTGCTCATTTATGAAAGTCAATCTTCACTGTCTTAGTCAGAAAGAAGTCCTCATTTCATGGTGTTATTTTGTTTATGTATGGTTAAAGAGCAGTATTGTTTTCACAGTTGGTTAATTTATACAGCTTGTGGATTTCATACCAATTTTTTCTCCAATTAAATTGCTAGTCACTTTGAATAGATCTATTTATTTTAGGAACTATTGGACAGTTCTCAGCTATTGGCTCTACAACCCAATCATCAATCAGAACCTGCTACTCTGAAACAAGACAAAACCTAAAGGTCAACAAGCAAACAAAAGTAATTTGCCAAGGTTTCACAGGAAAGCAAGGAACATTCCATTCAACTCAAGCAATTGAGTATGGAACTAATATGGTTGGGGGTGTTAGTCCTGGAAAAGGAGGAAAAATTCATTTAGGACTGCCAGTTTTTAATACAGTTGCAGAGGTAAGGTTCTTTCTCCCTAGGATCAACTAAAACTAACTTTCCAAAAAAAAGTTTTTCAAGGAAAAGTAGAAAGCCATATTAAACTTAAAACCAGAAGAAATAAATTCCTATAATTATTAAAACTCAAAACAACTAAAAATTACAATAAAAAAGAATAAATGAAACCCAAAACAAACAGAAATTAAAATAAGCAATCCTGGAAAACATACAGATAGGAAGTACTAGTATAGAATATAGTATAGTAAAATACTATCTATTTATTTCGTTTTTAGTAAAGCATAAATGACAATACAAGCTTTTGACTTTTATGGTCGGGAAGGGGAGTAGCTAAACTCCTGTTCATAGTAATTTTTAATTGCTTTAAGTTTGACTTGAACATCCAATTGTATATTTTCTTGTTTTAAGATTTATTTATTCATCTATATTAGTATGACCACCCCTTCCATAAGAACCTTATGTGTTAACATTGGGCAGTTAGCATAGCTTACAGCCCTGGCCCTTGGGTTTTCAACACCAGAAGTATAGTTATGTTGCCTGTGGACTTTTTTGAACATTAATTAAACAAACTTTCTGGAAAAGAAGCTTTTCAAAGAAAAGTAAAGGCAATATTATACTAAAGATCAGCTGATTCAAATACCTATTAAAATTCAAACTCAAAATGACCAAAATTTACTATTATTGAATAAATGAAACCCAAAACAAACAGAAATTAAATAAACAATCATAGCAAAAAAAAACATACAACTGGTACTAATATAATTAAATAATTAAATCTTAAAACAAGTGAAGCTCAAATTGAATAGGCAAATCAAGCTTAAAACAAACAAAAATGTGTTGCTATTGAAGTATAAATCAAACCCAAAACAAACAGAAATTAAATAAACAACCAGAGCCAAAAAACATACTGCAAAATCATTGGTTAAGATTAATGCTTTAATGGAAACCCAAGCAAGCACCTACAACCAAAAGCATATATAAGCAAGCAAGCAATTATAAGCACAGGCAATGCACATTTAATAAACAGGGCATCAAGCACAGCATGTCAATATTCTTCATCCTCGTTCTTTTGATAACTTCAAACGTTGAGCCTGGTGGGTGGCTTTGTCATTCGGCCAGAACGCGTGGCGCTGTGTAGTGGCTGTCTTGGTCATTGGGTTAGGTTTGAAGGGGATCGGGGGGGAGACTCTGCTGTGGCAGCATCTGCTTCTGGGGTATCAAATCTTTTGGTGGGTGTAGTTGCAGCACAAGGTGGTGTTGGGAAATTTGTGGGACTCAATTGGATGTTATGTGGATGTTTGATACTTATTTGGGCTTGAGGAGATGTGTGGGGTTGCTCTCCAGGCATACTGGGCTCTGGGGACGTTGCTTCAAAATACGGCTTGTTTGGCATATTTTGGTTTCTCTCTCTGATCTGTCACCTGTTTTGTCTGTAGATCTTTCTATTCTCTGTTTGAAGAGTATAGGATCATGGTGCATATTCGGATTTTCCCAGTATCAGTGCTTTCTGCCACCTAGCATTGTGGTCAAGCTTCAATCATTTCCATGATTTTTGGGATAAAATTTCGTTAATATTTTTTGTGTTGGAGGGGGGGGTCAGGTCCTATGATTCTTGGAATAAAATATTGTTAGTTAGTGGTTTTTTGGGGGGAGGTGGGCTGGGAAATGGAGGGAGGGCCAATGGTCAGCTCCTATGATATTTGTAATAAAATATTGTTAATATATTGTTGTTTTTTTTTGTTTTTTTTTTTGGGGGGGGGGGGTCGGGCCATGGGGGAGTGCCAGGGGTTAGCTCCCATGATTTTTGGAGTAAAATATCATTAATAAGTTGTTTTTGGGGGAAGGGGAAAGGCCATGGAGGGAGGTTCAGAAATCAGATCCCATGATTTTTGGAATAAAATATTGTTCATAAGTTGTTTTTTTTTGGAGGGGCTGGGCCATTGCGGGAGGACCAGGGTTAGCTCCCATGATTTTTTGAATAAAATCTTGTTAAAAAAGTGTAGTGAGCCCCCTCTGACGTTTATATGAGCACCCCTTCCATAAGAACCATATGCCCCCAGACCATAACTCACAACACCTGTCCCCAGGCTCTCTGAAGGGGGGGTCTGTGTCAATTCCCGAGTTTTGTTATTTGAGGTTTGAACTAATTTAAAAAAAGTTCTATCTTAAAATTTTTATCAGCTGGATTTGGGGGGAAAAGGGCAGAAGGGGGCTAGTTGCCCTCTTGGTATCTTTTGACTCTTAAAAAGTGAACTATAACTCTCAATTTTCAATCAAACGAGCCCCTTCTGAAGTTTATACAAGCAACCCTTCCATAAGAACCTATTATCCCTCAGGGTATAACTTACAACGCCTGCCCTGGGCTCTGGAAGGTTGTATTGACTTCGGAGATTTTGGTATCTGATCTTAGAACTATTTTTAACAATGGTTATTGCAAAATTTTTATCAGATGCATTTGGGGTAAAACGGGCAGGGGGGGGGCTAGTTGCCCTCTGATTGCTTTTCACTCTTAAGAAGAGCACTAGAACTTCCAATCAAATGAGCCCCCTCTGAAGTTTATACGACCACCCCTTCCACATGAAGGGCCACTGGGACAATAAAATAATAAAACATTGGAGTCTTACGGCCTTTACTCTGAAAGTTTAGGTTCAATCATTTTATTATTCACATATACATGTATATATTTGACATAGGCCCGTAGGCAGACAAGCTAAAAAAACTAGGCGTAGACAAATATAAAATAGCACTACAATATAAAGATAAACACGACGGCAAAGATACAATAACACAACAATAATATGAAAGTAGCAGCTAGCCCAGGATCCACAAAAAAATATAAGAGATTTCAGTATTATTAAATATAAATTAAAACTAGAAGGTAGCCAAGAGGCCCACATTCACCCAGAGCAACAAACCATACAAATAACTTTATCTTATTAATTAGACGTTAAATTAAAGATAATCTTGAACTAAATGAAATTTAAGATTCCTTTTTATTAAATGGATAGAAGAAAATTTATCAATAAGATCCTTGTCAGAAACGGAGCGAATTTAGATCTCTCAGTACTACACTTGTCAATGTAGATATTCTTTTTTTTTGTCGAGTGTTGTAATTATATAAATCTTGTGATTGGGAGAACAAACTTTGATTGAAGTAATACAGCGGTAATTTCTTAATGTCATAATTGAATCTGAAAAGAATTCCTCCAAAAGTAAATTGGTGAGAAACGGGAAGTATAATTAGATAAGTATATAAAGATACTGTAGAAGACTTATTTGGAAGTGCAATAGGTGATGTAATAAAAAGTTTCAGGATTCTTAGGGCTTTATTTTGTAAAATATGTATTGGTTTTATATAGCTTTTAAATTTAGATAAGTATACTAGAAAACAAAAATTAATATTAGTCTGAATCAGAGCAAAATAAATGCTTTGTAAAGCAGAGTAGGGGAAATAGTGTTTCAACCTTCGCATTAAACCAACATACCTTGAAATCTTTAAGCGTAGATTCTGGATGTGTATTTTAAAAGATAAGTTCTCGTCAATCACGAGTCCAAGGTACTTTATCATTTCCGTCCGAGATGTTGATAATAGATAGGACTTTAAAGAAGTAACTCGGGTAATACGAAGGCAAATATTTGACTTTCTGCCGTAAATTATGAAATTAGTTTTTGATAAGGTCAAAGCAATAAAATTTGAAGAACACCAATCAAGAACATCAGAAAATGCAGTATCTAGTTTTGTCTCCAACTCCTCGTCATTCCTCTCAGAAAGTGAAACTGCCGTATCATCAGCAAAGTGTGTGTTGAGATACTGGATTGCCACAGCGTGGTGAAGATCATTTATATAAATTAGAAAAAGCAGAGGAGCTAGGACCCATCCTTCGAAGACTGAGGAACAGGCAGAGAGAGGAAATTGCCTCCATCTATTTGTTGCTTTCTCTTATCAAGATAAGATTTAACTAGATGCAATGTCGGTCCGCGCACTCCACAATTTTCTAGTTTACAAAAAAAAGATACAATGGAATATTGTATCGAATGCTTTTTCAAAATTTGAATATACTGTTGCTGGAATTTCACCTTTATCTAAGCATTCATGAATATATTGGACCAGAGCAAGGATAGCGTGTTCAGTATTGTGTCCAGACCTAAAACCAAATTGCGAATTTGTGAAAAAATTAGACGATTTAAGAAAATCATAAAACTTTTATAAATTGGCTTCTCAAATATTTTAGATAAAGCTGACAAAATTGAAATAGGGCGGTAATTTGATGGGTTTTCAGGAGAGTCGCCTTTGTGAAGTGGAATTATCTTTGCTTCTTTAAAAGCAGATGGGAAAACTCCAGTTTTGAATGAAAGATTAATTATATGCTGTAATGGTAAAATTACTGTAGTCAGTATTTCTTTAACAGTTATAGAACTAGACCCGTATATTCCCGCTGAATTACCTGGATTTAGATCATACACTATTTTTACTATTTCAGACTGAGAAATAGGCCCAAGAAAAATTGAATTACTTTCAGGGGATTGAAGGTGTCAAGAAAAATGTTTATTACTGCGTGAACCAAACTGGTTCATTACTGATGAAACAATTTTCTCTCCTATATTAGCAAAACAAGTATTCAAAATATCAGACATATTCTCCAACTTATTAGTAGTCAAGTCATCCTCCAAACTAATAACTTCAGGAAACTTAGAATTTCTTTCGTTTTTATAAAAAAAAATTAATTAAAGACCACGTTTTACAAAGAGAATTCTGAGCTTCTTCAAAAGACTCATTATAATACCTATGTTTTGACAATCGTATCAGTGTGGTTAATTTATTTTTGAAAATTTTTAATATTATAATCAGTTGGATTCTTTAACTGCTTTTTGCATAAATGATTTTTTTCCTATATTAAAATTCCATGGCCTTGTAGGAAATTTTTCGCTGCAAATTTTATTCGTAACAATTGGGCAACTAAGCAATTACATTTTCTTAGAAAAATATCAGTTGCCATATCTGTATCCTCCGTGGATATAACATCATGCCAATCCAACAGACCGAGGATTTCATTCAGGTGCTTTAATGTTATTATATTTATTAACCGTACCTGACGTTCCTTACTTACCTACGATATTTTTATAAATAAAAGCCAAATCTGAAACCAGCAGAAAATGATCTGATACATCACTTAAAACAGCAAAATTTGCTTGAATTGGTAAAGATGTAAAGATATTATCAATGAGAGAAGCAGAACTAGGTGAAATTCTTGTAGGTATCAGGCAAGTAGGAAACAGATAGGTAGAAAAGCAAGAAGACAATAAGTCAACAGAAGATTCATTTGAAACATCTAGAAGATCAATATTGACATCTCTCGAATGGATAACATCTTTATTTTGAAAATGAGTTTGATGCAAAAATCATGGAGTTTAGAGAGGAAAGACTTGACTGGAGAAGAAGGCGGTCGGTATACTTTGCAAGAAACTATTTTTTTTTTTCAAGACTAATTTCAGTGTCATTACTTCAAAAAGCATTTTGAAGAACCTCATGAGAACCTTCCAGATTTGCAAGGCGTCGAAAAGAAATACCTTCTATTACTAATACTGCTAAACCACCTTGGCGCCTTGTCAATCGGGTTTTAAAAGTAAATTGATATCCAGGAAAAATAACATGAGGAGTCGAGTCTGTAAGAAAAGTCTCACTGAATCCAATGACATGACAAGATAGTTTATGAATTACATCGACAAGACCATCCTGAGAACTAAAAAAAATCTAGAATTTAAAAATCCTGTTCTCCCAACATCGGTACTGGGAAGATCAGAAACTTCGGATGGTAATTTATATTTACATTTTAGAAAACGAATTAACCCACCATCATTTATCTCATTTCCAACAAATTTATCTTGGCTCTTGAATATGGAGAAATCAAAAGAGTTAGACTCTAAGTCTCTCAGTCTATCCCCAATACAACTATCATCCAATGTAAAAAATCAGAATTATGATCAGGACCAGCAAACAATTTTGCAAAATGCACACCGTCTGAGTGTTAAGGTAGCAAAAACAACTGAACCAGCGAGAACTCGAAAATAATAATGAGAGAAAAAGAAACTGCTTGAAAATAAATAGAAACAAGAGAAGGAAATGAAATATATTCAATGTAAGATGAAATGCGAATACAAAAAAAAATATTGCACTCAATTACTTCATATAAATAGAAAAACACACAAAAAAAGATAGAAAATGAACTCATAACAAGCTACAGAGGGACAAAAAACCCACAAGAAAAAATAGGATCCTATGAACAGAGAAATATTACATAAAGTAAAGTAATAAAAATTATCTCACCAAAGGAATATCATTATTAATCACCCTAACTAGTCAATCTTAACCCACTGTAAAGACGGAGACTTTTTACACTCGAGCCATAATTTGCTCCCTTTTTGTTTAATACGCGTAAGATGAACCGAACCCGATTCACGCATGTCCTTTCCCTTAGACAATAGCTCGTTCCGTAGAAAATTTAGCTTTGGTGGGAGATCAGTGCAAGCACGAATTTCACTACCCTTCAACTTCTTCACCTCACTGAGAATCGCCTGAATGCTATGATTGGTGTTTAACGATATAAAAACAGGGGTCGGTCGAACACTAGTTTTCCTACTAGTGATGTTTGAACTGCTATTTCTCGTAATGCGATAACTTGGTAAGAGCAATGTCCGTGGTAACTTGCAATTTGTCAGAAAGAAGAGACTTTACGTTGTTAGTCACTGATTGATTATGCTTTTCAGCAGGCAGACCATGAACAATCAAATTCAATTTCCTTTCTCTCACTTTGATGTCCAAAAGGTTACTTTCCAAATCGTTATTCCGCAATTTTTCCTGCTCTAGATCATTTCGAAGCTTTTTAGATTCATCTCGTAGATTCATATTTTCTGCTGATATTTGCCTAACTCCGTTTTGAAAGGCAATTATTGAGACCGAAAAACATTTCTGCTCTGCAAATATTTTATCCACTGACGTCCGAAGCCGTTTAATTCCTTCATCGAACTTGAGTGACCGCCTGTCTTGGCTTTCTAGAGTGGAGAACTTGAGTGAGAGCTTGAGTGACCGCCATAATGGCTGCTATAATCAGCATGTAGAAATCTAGACTTGCAGCAAATTACGCAATGGCAAATAATATCAAGTCCAAAATAATATCAAATTTAATCCTTTTAACTTGAAAAAGTACTCCGATTATAGGAGTTCTCCAATGTTTATGCGACCACTCTTTTCATAAAAAACCTTACGTGTTAACAATGGGCAACTTGAATAACTTACAACCCTTGTCCCAGGGCTGTTGGGGGTTTTTTCAACCCTGGATGCATAGTTATTTCATCTTTGGGCTGCTTTTAACAAAATAACTGTCTCAAAACTTTGATTTGATGCATTTGGGGAAAAGAAGGGGTGAGGGGAGGGGGGCTAGTTGCCCCCCGATCACGTTTGACTCTTGAAAGGGCGCTAGAACTTCTGATTCCTAATCGAATGAGCCCTTCCATGTGAAGTACGTCTGGAAAAAAAAATGAATAAATAATAAAACATTGAAGCTTTATGGTTCTTTACTATAAACAACGCTGTAGTGTTGCATCAGATATAAAGTTGTTTACTAGCTGAGTAACTCCAACTTCATTGAGACAATCATAGTAGTTGTAACAATCATAATAGTGTCACAAACAATCATAGTAGTGTAGTTGTTTTTTATTACTATCTGTAAATTAGGGTACCAAGGATAGTTAAAATGAACATGATTGATTAAATTTGTTAAGTGGAAATTTACGCAACCTTATATATCTTTAATACTTAGGAAAAATTCGGAACCTAGATTTCTATGAAAATTTGTTCAGTTTTGGTAATTGCAGGCGTCAAATTGAAACGGAAGAAACTTGGGCGAAAAATCAGCTAAAAAGGCAAAAAGTTCGCAAAATTTTATTGATTGATTCTGCTTATTTATTTTAAGCAAACTGTAAAATAGCACCATAGATAGATTTTTTATTTTTTTACAGATCTTGATTTCGCATCTGTTAAAGACGATTGTCTACTGTATTTTTAAGCCAAAAATCTGAATTTTGTACATTTTAATTTTTTTTTATAATTTCTGTTTTTATAAACTTATTATATGGTCAGACTTTAGTTGAGGTTAAAAGAAAAAGCCCTACACGTTTGAATTCTTGAACTGTAAGGGGTCTGAGTTCCGGAAAAACTGCATGCGACAAAAGGACATACAAGAAGAGAGAGAGAGAAAGAGAGGAGGGATAAGACCCTGCCACGATTTGAGAAATGGATTTAATATTAATGCCAAGGCTGTGGAATCGGAGTCGTGCAGTAAATTTGTGCTGAGTGAAATCGGAGTTGGAGTCGGTATATTGAGATTTTCTGGAGTCGGAGTCGGGTTTTGTTTATAAAAACAAGCTAAATGAATCTTTAAAACATGGCTGTGGATTCAGAGTCAGAGTTTTAGTACATTTTGGCTGAATGGAGACGGAGTCTGAGTTGAAGTCGGTATATTGAAAATATCTTGAGTTGGAGTCGGTTATAACTTATAACAGATTCCACAGAAGTCTGAAGACTTCAGACTGTGCCTCCTTTAACAGTATTTTAGTAAGGCTCAAGACTTGAATGGCCAAGTAGTCAAGTTACAGTACCAACAAAAAAACAGTTTTGTTGTGTTAATAGATGTAGGATGAAATCCAGTATAGGCATGGCTACTATAGCTGTGGGCAGTTAAATTTTATGGTGAGTTATAAGGGTTTTCGACATCACTGGTGACATCTGATACTTCAAAATATGTTCTTTTAATCTCTAAATTTTTTTACATTTCATCATATTTTTCCAAAGTTTTTCTCTCTCTGGGAAGGGTTCTGAGCAGGTTTTATTGCTAGCGTCTGGATATTAATGTTTTTTTTTTGTTTTTTTTTTATCCTTAAATATTATAAAACAAAGTCTAACCTCCATGTTGAATGCTTAAAGCAGCGCAAAAATCATTTGTAGCTCTCGCAAAGATCTTGAGTCTTTCATTACTTACACTTACACAAATCTGTCTCACAAGAAAATTTTCAAAGTTCCAATCTAGCTTCCAAATCTTGAAAATTCTAGCCCCCGAATGAGTGGAGGAAAAATGGGGGTCGTCAATATTTTGGCCTGATTTTTCATTTGGATTTCTACAACTAATATAGCATCAATATTATTTACGTTTCTCTTGTAAGGAAAAACTAAATTTTGCTTGCCAGCAGTCATGTTTTGATCCTCGTCCTCTTTAAATTTTATGGTAAATGTTTCCCTCTAGTTTTATTTGTGTGGTTTTGTTTCGACTTTGCTAAGTAAACAAGAAAGTGGTAGGGAATCCTGAATCTTCGTTTAGCACTAAATTAGACTGAACAGTATTAGAGCAGCCAACAGAAGACAATCTATATTTAGGGATTTCGATTGAGGTTGGAGATTGGGGGGTGGGGTCAGATTTTGAAACAATTTTTTTATCTTCATAAAAAAGTAAAAAAAAAGTTCTCGACCCCCCCCCCCCTACATTTTCGTGAATTGGGGTCACTGATCTATAATCAATTTTTTTTTTAGGCTAGTCTAAACTCCCAGTTTCTCCTCAGATAAAACTTCTGACATGGTATGTTTTTTTCAGATGGCACAATTTTTTTTTTCTCTTGCCACAAAACTAATTTTTGCTTGCCAGCATTCATGTTTGTGGTTCACATTTACTTAAATTTTATGGGAGACTTTTCATTGTAGTTTTATGAGCATAGTTCTGTAAAATACTCCTAAGCAAACAAGAAACTTATAAGGAATAATGTACCTTTGTTTATTGCCAACTTTACCGCAAAAGTAATACTTGAGCCAACTGGCAGAAAGTAGGGTAAACGTATTCCTAGTTTTTGGCTAGGTTGAGCTCTCAGTTTCCCCTTTGACATATGCACTGGCATGTCGTCTTCTCATTGGTGCTGAGTCCATGAAAGGGGGACAAAGATTTTTTTTTTTTTCACGAAGATGAAAAAAAAAAGTTGTGCATCTTCAACCTTTTACAAAATGATTATATATACACGATGAAGATATATTAAAAATGTGTGTGTGTGCGGGGGGGGGGGGTAATTTTTATTTTTTTTAATTTTAATGAAAGTGTAAAAGAAGATATTTTTCAAAATCTAGGTGTCCCTGCGTGTTCTTCTAGATAAAAGATACTTTGTCGAATTTTATTTTAAACATGCATGCCGAGTCAGTTTTATGTTCTTCTTTTTACAGGCAAAGGATGCTGTGCAGCCAGATGCCTCAGTAATTTATGTGCCACCTCCCGGTGCAGCAAGCGCAATAATGGAAGCCATGGACGCTGAAATCCCATTGATTGTTTGTATCACAGAGGGCATTCCCCAGCATGATATGGTCAAAGTAAAGCATAGGCTTGTTAGACAGAACAAATCTCGACTGGTTGGACCAAACTGCCCAGGAATCATTGCCCCAGAACAAGTATGGCTCCTCGATTCAATAAACCATGAGGTTATTTGAGGATGGGGTGGAGTAGGCTTCTACACAAGATAGGCGTGGGGCATGTTTGTCAAATCAAGCAAAAGACATCATACTACAAATCATAGGCAGCGCAGTAGCACTGCCTAAGTAAAGAGCGAAGGGGGCACAAAGTATTATTTATTTTGTGTTTTTTTTGGCCAAGGTCCTTTTTATAGAAGGAGTTGTTGTAGAAACTTCGAAAGGAAGTCATTTGATTAGGAATTTAAAGCTTAAGTGCCCTTTTTAAGATTAAAAATGATTGGAGGGCAACCAGCCCGTCCCCCTCCCCCACGCCAATAATTTTCCCAAACAAATGCAATCATAATTATGAGATAGTCAATATGTTCAGCATAGTGAAAGATCCTGTAATTATGTTTTTGTGGATGTCACCCCCTTCCCCCCACAGCCCTCAAGACAAAGCCTTTAAGTTAGGCAATTCGTCCATTGTTTAAATGTAGTATATGCTATTGAGAACGGTGGGCATTTTCGACCTATCCTTTCTAAAGAGACAAAGGGCGCTCAGATGAGATTTTCAGAGAGTGTTGAGGGAGTGTTAAACTAAGTCAAAACACGTTATGTTTATGCAGGTTGTCAAAAGGGCAAAACTTAGGAATTACTGAGTATATTAATTTGAAATTTTGAGGAAATGATAGGAGAGATGATCAATTAACCAAAAAGGCAATGTTTGCACACTACTACTACTACTGCTACTACAACTCCTACTACTACTACGAGTAAAAATAGTGCTTCTGTAGCGAGTACTACCGATGCTGAGGATATTGAAATGAACATCTGAGGAAAAGGTAGAAGAAAAGTTGAACAAAATCAGAACATACTATGTGAATATGAATCATCAAAAGGACGTACCAGCAGTATTTTTGGAACGGCTTACCGTATCAAGATGAAACTTCCAGGGCATCATGACGGGGATGTTCAACTTACCAAAGGGCAACATGCACATGCTACTAATAAAGGTAACTCCAGAATGACAGAGTGTATTAATTTAGAACTTCCATGAAATGATAAGGGAGATGATCAATTGACTAAAAAGACAATATTTGTACGCTACTACTACCGCTTCAACTACCACTTCTGAAGCGAGTACTACTCGCTTCAGAATACCCTCAGGCTGAGGGTATTGAAGTGAAAATTTGAGAAAGTGTTGAGGGGAAAGTTGAACTAAATCAAAACATACTGTGCGTTTACAGCGGAAAAACTGGTGGAATTTGGTTAAAGCAGATCTTGAACCTATTGAGGGGTTCATAATGTTCGGCCACAGATGGACAACCCAATGGCCCCTACTTGCAAAGCAGCTGGCAGCAGACCGTACTACATGGTCCAGACAGGTCTCCAAGATCCTTGCCGGACAAGGTGGATACGCCTGATCCCAGTCACAAGTATGTGTATACAGATTGTCAAAAGAGCGTATAAGCAATATCTTTGTAACGGCTTACCATATCAAGCTGAAACTTCCGGAACATCTAAAACAGCTACTACTACCACCACTATAACTATTGCTTCTGAAGCGAGTACTACCATGGATGAAGGTGAAAATTTTAAGACGTGTTCAGGGGAAACTTGAATTAAATCAAAACATACTCTGCGGATACAGATTGTCAAAAAAACTTATCAGCAATATCTTTGGATCAAGCTGAAACTTCCAGGACATCATGAGGAGATGTTCAACTGACCAAAAGACATGCGCATACTACTACTGCTATTGATATTGCTGCTACTACTATTACTACGACTTCTAGTAAAACACAACTACTGCTGCTACTATCATTACTGCTATGATTCTAGTATTGTTAAGACTAAGGGTCTGAAGGTGAAAAGTTGAGAGAATATACAGGGGAAATTTAAACTAAACCAAAACACGCTATGTGCAAAGAGATTGCCGAAAGCGTATAAGTCAGGAGTGGATTGGGGTATTAAGTTGGAAATTTTGAAGAATCCTTAAAGGGGAAGATCAATCGACCAAAAGGTGATATTTGCACTCTACTAGTACTACTATCACTACTGCCAATACAACTACTGCTTCTTTAGTGAGTGCTGCCAAGACTGAGGATATTGAAGTAAAAATTGGAGGAAATGTTGAGGGGAGATTTGAACTAAAACAAAACACGCTCTGTGAAAAGAGATTGCCGAAAGCGTATATGTCAGGAGTGGAATAGGATATTAATTTGGGAATTTCGAAGAATCCTTAAAGGGGAAGATCAATCGACCAACAGGTGGTATTTGCACTCTACTACTACTACTGCCACTACTGCTTCTTTAGTGAGTACTGCCAAGGCTGAGGATATTGAAGTAAAAATTGGAGGAAATGTTGAGGGGAAAGTTGAACTAAATCAGAATATACTCTGTGCATACAGATGATCAAAAGGACCTATCAGAAATCTTTGGAACGGCTTACCGTATCAAGCTGAAACTTCTAGGGTGTTGTGACAGGGATGTTCAACTGCACAAAAGGCAACATGTTAATATTACGACTGATGTTAATACTATTGCTACTGCTGTTACTACTATTACTAATACACTACTACTACTAGGATACTAGTACTATAAATAATAAGAGTATAAAGGTGAGAGTTTGAGAGAATATAGAGGATAAATAGACTAAGTGGTGACATCGAAGCTGTGCAGAAACGTGCTACAAAAATCATACTCGGGCCAATCACGTGTCTTATGAATCCGCTCTCGAGGCGCTGAAAATTCCGTCTCTCCGTGCGCGCCGATTTTAACTAATGCTAAAGTTTGGACATTCGTTATTCGCATGTGAGAAGCACCGCTCTTTACTACCACCTCCTTGTTCAAAACGTGTGAATAACCGAAGAATAATCAAGCTTGAGCCCCCAAGGTGCCGTACAAATCGTTCCGTGAACTCTTTCGTCCCTTTTTTTGTTAGTGCATTTAATCGTTAGTGATTTTTTTTTTCACTTTAGTGACCAATGTTGAAAAAAATAGCGTTATTTAGTCGCGGCCTACGCCAAAACTATGAAAGCTCTTTTTATTAAATAAATCTATTCTAAATCAAAACACAATATGTCCATGCAGATTGTCAAAACGGCGTATCTCAGGAACGGATTAGGGAATCAAGTTCGAACTTTTGGGGAATTCTTAAAGGGGAGGATCGATCGACCAATAGGTAATATTTGTACACTACTACTGCAACAACAACCACCACTACTGCCACTACAACTACTGTTCCTGTAGCGAGTACTGCCAAGGCTGAGGATATTGAAGGGCAAAAATGGGGAAATCTTGAGGGGAAAGTTGAACTAAATCAGAACATACTATGTGTATGCAGATTATCAAAAAGGCGTATCAGCCATATCTTTGGAACGGCTTACCATATCTAACTAAAACTTCCCGGGCATCGTGAAAGCGATGTTCAACTGGCCAAAAGCCAACATGTTTATACTACTATACTATTAATACTGCTGCTACTACTGTTGCTACTGCCACTAACTCAACACTACTACTGCTGCTACTACTAGCACTGCTTCTATGATGCTAGTATTATAAATGCTAAGCGTTTGAAGGTGAAAATTCGAAAGAATATAGAGGGGAAATTTGAACTAAATCAAAGAACCTTGTACTGATTATCAAAAGGGATTATATCAGGAATGGATTAATGAATTAAGTTGGAACTTTCAGGGTGTGCTTAAAGGGGAATATCAATCGACCAAAATGCAATATGTTCATGCTTCTACCGATACCACTACTATTACTACCACGACTTATACTTCTATTGCAACTACTACTAACTCTAAGAATATTAAGATGAAGATTTCAGGAAGTTTTGAAGGGGAAGTTCAACTATATATGCAATATATCTTACTAGATATATGAACTGGGAAGTCGTCCCCCAAGATCCCTGATTATAGCTTGAGTATTATTCGCGATTGACTGAAAGCAATAGATATTTTAAGCGATTTCTCTTTATCATTATGACATTGAAAAACAAATAGATTAACAAAAGCTCTCGAAATCAATGCGTATTATATTTTTTACTACCAATATAATTCCATCAGGCCAATATACGCTTAAGTTCCATTCAGGGGGTTCTTTCTAAGTTAAACTTATAAAAAAAAAAAACATTATGTGTTTGTAAATTAAACCTAAAACAAACCTATTTCTTTCTCTTTTTTTTATTTTTTTTATATGTATGTATGTACGTATGTATTTCCAAAAGAAGAACATAAACATAGCAAAACCCACAAAAAAACACAAATGAATTTATTTTTACAGGAATGACGTAAAAACGAACAGAGATCAAATTAAAAAAAAACAAACAAAAAAAACAAGTTTTTCAGTAAGGAACGACTTAGCTCAATAGTACCCGAAACTCGAAAAAACGGAATATTAAAATCAATAGATTACCAAAAGAATCAGCTTATTATGCTGATTCCAAATATATAAGATTCCTCAATTTTAGTATAACCCATCGAGCTATGAGCCTGAGAAAATTTGCCTGAATTTTGAAACATGGGGGAGACACCCCCTAAAATTCAAGGAATCTTAATGAAAATCCTGCCATCGTATTCAGCGTGCCAGAGAAGCATGCTGTAGAACTTTCAAGCTCCTATCTGCAAAAATGTGGAATTTTGCCATTTTTGCCAGAAGACAGATCACGGATCCATGCGTGTTTCACTCTTTGTCACAAGTCTACTTTT
Organism: Artemia sp. Qi Xiang Cuo; assembly: GCF_049724085.1. NCBI lineage: Eukaryota > Metazoa > Arthropoda > Branchiopoda > Anostraca > Artemiidae > Artemia > Artemia sp. Qi Xiang Cuo. The sequence goes on from NC_142797.1 coordinate 81,588,826, forward strand.
TAAAACAATAAAAACTGTAGCGTAAAGAGCGAGGCGTTGAGGAGGGAGCAGCCTCTTTCATATACAGAATAATTTCTGTTCGTTTTAAGTTTTAATGTCGCTTCTTATTTTCTGTTAAAAAAAACTTTTTTTTTTTAATTTTAAACAAAAGTGAAGCTCAAAGCTATACCTTGAGCAGATCAAATATATATATATATATATATATATATATATATATATATATATATATATATATATATATATATATATATATATATATATATATATATATATATGTATATGTATATATATATATATATATATATATATATATATATATATATATATATATATATATATATATATATATATATATATATATATATATATATATATATATATATATATATATATATATATATATATATATATATATATATATATATATATATATATATATATATATATATATATATATATATATATATATATATATATAAGAACAATGAACTAAAAGTTAATAAGAAATAAATACCGTATTAGACTAATAAAAAAATAAAACCAATAATAAACTTATAATGTACCAAAAATTAAGCTGATATTCAACTCAAACTCAAAACGAACAGAAATTACTAGATATATGAACTAGGAAGTCTTCCCTCGTGTATCCCAATTACAGTTAAAAAACAAAACAGATATTAAAGTTAAAATAAACAGACATTAGACTTAATAAAAATGAAATCAGTATTGAACTTATAATGTACCAAAAATAGAACTGATATTCAACTGAAACTAAAAACGAACAGAAATTATTAGATATACGAAATGGGAAGGCGTCCCCTTTCTACCCCAATTATAGTTCTTAAAACAAACAGATGTTAAAGTTAAAATAAGCAGATATTAGACGTAATAAAAAAAATTAAACCGAGAATGAACTTAGAATGTACCAAAAATAAAACTGATATTCAACTCAAACTCATAACGAACAGAAATTACTAGATATATGAACTAGGAAGTCTTCCCCCTTGAACCCCAATTATAGTTAAAAAACAAAACAGATGTTAAAAGACCGATATTAAAGTTAAAATAAACAGATATTAGACTTAATAAAAAAAAATGAAACCAATAATGTACCAAAAATGGAACTGATATTCAACTGAAACTAAAAACGAACAGAAATTATTAGATATACGAAATGGAAAGGCTTCCCCCTTGTACCCCCATTATAGTTCAAAAAGCAAATTGATATTAAAAGACAGATGTTAAAGTTAAAATATGCAGATATTAGACGTAATAAAAAAATTTAAACCAATAATGAACACTAGAATGTACCAAAAAACAAACTGATATTCAACTCAAACGCAAATCGGACAAAAACCACTAGATATACGAGCTGGGAAGTCAACCCCCTTGTACTCCAATTATAGAGCGAGTATCATTCGTGATTTACTGAAAACAATGTATATTTTAAGCGAACCAAAAAAAAAACATTCCAAGATGCATCAAAATTTGTTAATATGCATTTTGTTGCTGTTTTAACGAGTCATACTTAACTATGGGGGGGGGTCAAACCCAGTAACCCCCTTTCCTCGCTCACTCGAATTCGCTTAAAATATATATATATTGTTCTCAGTAAATCGCGAATGATACTCGCGCTATAATTGGGGTACAGGGGGAGGAGGGACGACTTCCCAGTCCGTATATCTAGTTTTTTTTTCTGTTTAATTTTAGTTTGAGTTGAATCTTGGTTTTATTTTTGGTACATTCTAAGTTCATTATTGGTTTAATTTTTTTATACGACTTCCCAGTTCGTATATCTAGCTTTTTTCTGTTTAATTTCAGTTTGAGTTCAATATCAGTTTTATTTTTGGTACATTCTTAGTTCATTATTAAATCGAACAGAAATTATTAAAACGAACAGAAATTATTCCGTATATGAAAGGGGCTGTCCCCTCCTCAAGGCTTCGCTCTTTACGCTAAAGTTTTTTATTGTTTTAAAAAATAAAGTTGTGAGACAAAGTAAAAATTCAGCGTAAAGAGCGAGGCGTTGAGGAGGGGACAGCCCGTTTCACATACGGAATAATTTCTGTTCGTTTTAAGTTTTAAGTTCACTCCTTACTTTCAGTATAAAAGACTTTTTTTTTTTTATTTAATTTCTGATCTTTTTTTAGTTAATACCACTTTTATTCTGGTTCACCGTCATTGAATAAATAAACAAAATTTTCATAAAAATTTTACACTTATTTTTCTAAATGGATGTCTCTAAATTTGGTTATAACGTAATTTACAAATTAACTTACGTAACTAACTTCTATATTCGTATATTTTTCTTCTAGCAAAAAATACAAAGTTGCAGATTTTAGCAGATATGAGCTTGAAACCTATGTAATAGGGTTTTCTGATACGCTGAATCTGACGGTGTGATTTTCATTAAAATTTTTTCACTTGTAGGGGATGTTTCCCCCCTCTTTAAAAAATCGGGTAAATTTTCTGAGGCTCGTAGCCTTTGATGAGTAATACTAAACTTAATAAAATTTTTATATTTAGAATCAGCATTATAAACCCATTCTTTTGATACATTTATTGACATCAAAATTCCGTTTTTAAAAGTTTAGATTACTATTGAGCCGTATCGCTTGTTTTTTTAGTGTTTTTTGTATTACGTATATGTTATTATGTATATGAGGGGGTTCTCCCCTTAGTCAATACCTCGCTCTTTACGTTAAAAGTTAAAAACCAATTTAATTCACAAACCCCTGAATCACAAAGGCCGTTTAGTTAGAATAGATAGCTCTTTTGAAAGCACTTAAAAAAAAACTGTAGCGTAAAAAGCGAGGTATTGACTTGGGAGAGAACCCCCTCATATACGTTATAATTTCTGTTCGTTTTAAGTTCTAATGTTGCTTCTTATTTTCAGTTGAAAAAAACTTGTTTTTTATTTTTAATTTAATTTCTGATCGTTTTTTTAAATAATGCTTGGAAATCCGGTGCCCCCTTCATAGAAATTTCCCCTACGCCAAAGAAACTACCTCCACAGAAAGATTCTCTCAAGTAACCCCCTCCTCCAACCCCACCCTCCAGAAAAAAAAAATCCTTCCTGAAAATGTCTGTATACGTCCCAATAACCAAAAAATAATCCTGGTAAGTCCGGCGCCCCCTTCCTGGCACTTCCCCTTCTTCCCTGCCAACTTTCTTCATGGGCCGATCCTGCAACGTAACCCCCGACCCCCCCCCTTTACTACCAGAAAAAAACCCTCCTGAAAACGTCTGTATACTTCCGAATAACCAATACTGTATGTAAACAATGGGCAAACTTCATAACTTTTAGCCCTCCCCCGGGAACTTCGGGGGATTAAGTCATACTAAAAGAGATATTTATCATATTTTCAACCATGCTGAACAAAATGGCTATCTCAAAATTTTGATCAGATGACTTTGGAAAAAAAATGAGTGTAGAAGGGGGCCTAGTTGCCCTGCATTTTTTTTTGTCACTTAAAAAGGGCACTAGAAATTTTAATTTCTGTTCCAATTAGTCCTCCAACGATATTCTACCACCATTGGGTCGATACGATCAACCATGGGAAAAAATACAAAAAAAAAAACAAAAAAAAACAAATAAACACGCATCCGTGATCTTTCTTATGGCAAACAATGCGAAATTCCACATTTTTTTAGATAAGACCTTGATACCTCTATAGTAGGGTTCTCTGATACGCTGAATATGATGGTGCGATTTTCATTAAGGTTCTATAACTTTTAGGGGGTCTTTCCCCCTTTTTTGAAAATCAGCCAAATTTTCTCAGGCGCGTAACTTTTGATGGGTAGCACTTGATGAAAGTTATATATTTGAAATCAGCATTGAAATATAATTCTTCTGATGTATCTATTGGTATCAAAAACCCGTTTTCTAGAGTTTCGGTTACCATTGAGCAAGGTCGCTCCTTACTTACAGTTCGTTACCACGAACTGTTTGATTGGTTTCATTTTTTTTATTACGTCTAATATTTGCTTATTTTAGCTTTACCATCTGTATTTTAATATCTGTTTGTAAATTGGGGTAGAAGGGGGTGCCTTCCCATTTCGTATATCTATTAATTTTTGTTCGAATATCAGTTTTATTTTTGGTACATTATAAGTTCATTATTGGTTTCATTTTTTATTAAGTCTAATATCTGTTCATTTTAACTTTAATACCTGTCTTTTAATATCTGTTTTTATTAACTATAATTGGGGTACGAGGGGGACGACTTTCTAGTTCATATATCTAGTAATTTCTGTTCGTTTTGAGTTTGAGTTAAATATCAGTTTTATTTTTGGTACATTCTAAGTTCATTATTTGTTTCACTTTTTCATTATGTCTAATATCTGCTTATTTTAACTTTAACATCTGTCTTTTAATATTTGTTGGTGTTTTAAACTATAATTGAGGTACAAGGAGGACGTCTTCCCATTTCGTATATTGAACAATTTCTGTTCGTTTTTAGTTTCAGTTGAGTATTAGTTCCATTTTTGGTACATTATAAGTTCATTATTGGTTTCATTTGTTTATTAAGTCTAATATCTCTAATATCTGTTTCTTAGTTTTTATTCATTGTCCATTATAATTTCTTTTTTTGTTTTCTTTTAATTGTTATTTGATATTAGAAAAGTTAGGATATTTTAAAGAGCCCATGTTAAATAACAACTTCCCTTGCATCGCTTCTGGCGTATATGTCTTGAAGGGGCGTGTTAATATGTTTTTGATTTCCATGAATTGTGCTATGTTTATATGTACTATGTTTAAAATTTTAGTAACATTCTTTACCTTTTTCTGTGGGAGATACTATTGCCAAGTTACTTTTAAGATGGACTGAATGAGCTCTAAGTCGTTTATTCTCCATTATTGTAAAGTAAATCAGCATAAAGCCAAGATATTTTTTTGGGGGGGAGGGGGAAATCTCATTCTTATACTATTTATTTTCGCCCCTTCTTGCATATCTGTCTGGAAGAAGGGTTTTAATATGTTTTTTAAGTTTCTATGAATTATATTGTGTGTATAATTTAGTAGCCTTCTGCCCTTTTTGTGTTAAAGATGCTGTTGCTAAGTTGCTTTAAGCCTCTGCACTAATTGACGAAATCCTCATTAGAAAAAAGAAGGGATTTTTGTATGTGCAGATGAATGTGCTGTTAAGATGTTAATTTTGCATTATCATACTGTTAATCAGCATACAGCCAAGGTAGTTTTCATACAGCCAAGTTAAATTTCTTTGGTAACCTCCCCATCCCCCCGAACAAAAAATCCTAGACACGGCCCTGCCCCCCCCCCCCCCCTGATGTGACTAAATAAAAAATAAACAAGTTTTTTCAACTGAAAGTAAGGAGCAACATCAAAGCCTAAAACGAACAGAAATTATTACGTATGTTAAAGGGTTGCCCCCACCTCAAGACCTCACTCTTAACGCAAAAGTTTTTTTTATATAATTAAAAAAAAATCTTATTATTCCAGGAGCCGTTCTTAAAGAATTATTATTCTTAAAGAAATATTTATCCTTTATGTTCCAGGGGCCGTTCTTAAAGAATTTGGACAAAAAGTCAAACTTTAGCGTAAAGAGATAGGTCTTGAGGAGGGGTCAACCCTTTTCATATACATAATTATTTTCTGTTCGTTTTAGGTTTCGATGCTGCTCATTATTTTCAGTTGAAAAAACTTTTTTTTTACATTTAATTTCGGATCGTTTTTAAATAATACCCGAAAATACGGCTCCCCCTCCTTGAAAATTTCTTCCTCCATGGAAAATTCTTCCTTGAAAAGTTCTTTCTACTTAAACTACCCCCCTCCTCCTCCAGGGAAATTTCTCCCTGGCAATTCCATTCTAGCTGAAAATTCCACCAGGAAAATTCCGTGCGGACGAGATTCCAAGGAAACTTTTTCTTAACGCACGTTCATTTGAAAAAAACTTTAATTTCTGATTGTCTTTAAAATCATACTGGAAATCCTCTCATCCATGGAAAAGTTTTCCAGCACATAGCCCCACCCCCAACCCTAGTAGAAAGTTGCCGTAGAAAGTTCCTAATGGAAAACTTACCCCGTGGAAAACTCGCCTATGGAGAATTTCTCCGAAATCCTCATTAGAATTAAGAAGGGATTTTTGTATGTGCTGTTAAGATGTTAATTTTGCATTATCATACTGTTAAACAGCATACAGCTAAGATATTTTTCGGGGAGATTGAATCTTATTCTGACACTTTTTCGTGTATTTTCGCCCAAATATCCTTTAAAGAGGGGAGCGGTGCTCAATGGTGACGAATAAGACAAATGGCGTGTTCTTTCAGAATAAGATTCGACCTTTCTTTCGGATCATTAGGACTTTCATCATTAGGACTCTTTCCGTGTCCATATAATTAAAAAAATATTCATATTTTTTTAGTGTAAAATTGGAATCATGCCGGGTCACATTCATAAGAAAGGATGTATTGGCATTGTTAGTCGGTCTGGCACTTTGACCTACGAGGCTGTTCATCAAACTACTCAGGTATTATATATTATATTGAGTTTTAAGTCATTTGGTTTTCAATTTATTTCTGCGATCAAATTAATAGGTATGATTTATAAGAAAAGTGATTTTACTCTTTATATTTTCCATAAGTTTTCATTTTATCTTTTGACTTTGCCCTATTTGTATTCGTGGACGGTTTTTTACATTTCTTTTTGTGTTTGTCTTGACTCAAAGACGTGAATTCACCTGCCAAGGCTTGTGGTAGTTCATTTTATGCAATTAATCAAAAAAACTTTGTGCACAAAATAAGTTTTTCAAAAAAAGTAAAGAACTCCATTAAACCAAAAAACTAACAGAAATGAATCTGAGTAGGGTTCTAAACCCTATAACTTCTAAAAGCAAGAATATAATTTGTACTTTACTGAAAAAAATGTGCCTTGTTTGTTTAGCATACATATGCTGATATTTCTTCCTTTAAATCTTAATTAATTTTTGTTTCCTTAAAGTTATAAATGTGAAAACATTGAAAATATTTTTTTCAGTAAAATACAAATTATATTCTGGCTCTTAGAAATCATAGGGTTTAGAACCCTATTCAGATTAATTTCTGCTCGTTTTGAGTTTGACTTGTTTTATTTTCTGCTGGTTTTGGGTTTCATTTATTTATTAGTTTCTACGACAACGGTATCCATAAAAACCTTATATGCCCCCAGGGCATAACTTACAACCTTTGTCCTGGGAGCTCGGGGGTTTTTTTCATCCTCAAATACATAATTTCCAGAACTTTCAACTACATTAAACAAAATGGCTATCTCAAAACGTTGATTGGATGAGTTTGAGGAAAGGGTGGGCTTGAGAGGTGGGTTAGTTGCCCTCCAATTACTTTTGACTATTAAAAAGGGCACTAGTCATTTCAATTTCCAATCGAATGAGCCCTTTTTTAAGTTTCTGCGAAAAGGCTTTCAATAAAAACCTTATATGCCCCCAGGGCATAAGTTATAACCCTTGCCCTGAACGCTGTAGGGGGGAGTTTCATGCTCAAAATATAATTTCCAAAACTTTCAACTACACTAAACAAAATTACTATCAAAAAATTTTGAGGCGATATACTTTGGAATTTGCCGAGCGTGGAATAAGTATTTTGTCGTCATATACCTGTCGATTACTTGAAAGGGCAGTAAAAACTCCGATTTCCACGCAAAAAGTCTTTTACTAGAGTTCCTGCGACAAATCCTTCCCTTACTTCGCAAAATCTCAAAGTCCCATTTCCTCGAGAGAAAGCATTCCTGACTGATCGTAGTTGATTCAATGACCTTAATGAATAACCTATTTTTAAACCCTAATTCATTAAATTGTCAATGTTGCTTCTAAGTTGTCAGAGCTGCTTTCAAATTTGATCATATTTTTTTTGTGTTAAGTGTTATCTCTCTCTCTCTCTCTCTCTCTCTCTCTCTCTCTCTCTCTCTCTCTCTCTCTCTCTCTCTCTCTCTCTCTCTCTCTCTCTCTCTCTCTCTCTCTCTCTCTCTCTCTCTCTCTCTCTCTCTCTCTCTCTCTCTCTCTCTCTCTCTCTCTCTCTCTCTCTCTCTCTCTCTCTCTCTCTCTCTCTCTCTCTCTCTCTCTCTCTCTCTCTCTCTCTCTCTCTCTCTCTCTCTCTCTCTCTCTCTCTCTCTCTCTCTCTCTCTCTCTCTCTCTCTCTCTCTCTCTCTCTCTCTCTCTCTCTCTCTCTCTCTCTCTCTCTCTCTCTCTCTCTCTCTCTCTCTCTCTCTCTCTCTCTCTCTCTCTCTCTCTCTCTCTCTCTCTCTCTCTCTCTCTCTCTCTCTCTCTCTCTCTCTCTCTCTCTCTCTCTCTCTCTCTCTCTCTCTCTCTCTCTCTCTCTCTCTCTCTCTCTCTCTCTCTCTCTCTCTCTCTCTCGCTCTCTCTCTCTCTCTCTCTCTCTCTCTCTCTCTCTCTCTCTCTCTCTCTCTCTCTCTCTCTCTCTCTCTCTCTCTCTCTCTCTCTCTCTCTCTCTCTCTCTCTCTCTCTCTCTCTCTCTCTCTCTCTCTCTCTCTCTCTCTCTCTCTCTCTAACTAGCTAAAAAGTACTAATGTTGTTCTGCTCATTATTAGTGAATAATTTTTTTTTTCCTCAGGTTGGCCTTGGACAAACGTTGTGTGTTGGGATTGGTGGTGATCCTTTTAACGGAACCAACTTTGTCGACTGCTTAGAGGTCTTTTTGAACGACCCGGAGACAAGGGGAATTGTTCTAATTGGTGAAATTGGAGGTGGTGCTGAAGAACGTGCCGCTGAGTATCTCTTACAGCACAATACTGTAAGATCTTCTTATATTCTTAATATGCTATTGTGTACTTTTTCAGTATCATATCTTCTAAAATTCTATATTTGCAGTGAGAACTAGGCTAGCTTCTTTTTTTCCTTTTTTTGTTGTTGTCTAATGGCTGTGTTTATCTTACTGTGAAAGAAGGAAATTGGTAATCTTTGGACGATTAGTCCATGTAAAATGAAGGACAGCCAATGCTATTTCCGTATGACTCTTTAGAGGAAACAGGTATCACGACCAATTGGACATATTTTTTTTTTCAAGAATCGAGAGAGACCTCTTACAATAAGGAAGGAAACACGTTGCTGATTTTGATTAAAAATGACTTATACAAAATGACTAATGCCTAACACGCCAATTTGTGCATTTAGTTTGCACTCTTTTTGTCTTTAAAGAGTCTAAACGGTTAAAAAAACTTCAATTTTTTTGCTAGAATGCATATTGACAAACAAGATTGCATCACTTTTTTTACTGTTTGGGTTCTCATTATACGAGATGTAAACACAGCAACTGTAAGATGTTTTAGAGGTAGATAACAGGTGCAGAACAGTTCATTAACAACAAAATTTCCTAAAGAACAGTCAAAACAAAATTTGGCTAAATAATAGTTAATTTATTTAATTATTAGTATGTATAACTTTGAAAACAATTTTGGATCTCCTGTGTTTTTAGTAGACAATTTACTAAGAAATAACAACACATTTTGCAACACGAAACTTTTCCCCTTTTAGTTTCTTAAAACAGTAAATAACGGTAAACCAATTTGCGGAGGGTTATGAATAAGAAAGATGAAGCTATTCCTGATAGGAGCCTGAAATATTTGGACCGGGAGAAATCAAAAATTTTAACCCGGGGGGGGGGAGAAACTAAAATGTATGTCTTCATAAACTAAATTCTAGTGCAACTTCTAAGGTTACTTGAACATGAGCTTGATCTCGCTAAAAAATAAATGCTAGATATATCCTTGATTGACATAGCTTTGTTCGTGTCGGCAAATGTTAGCCGTCTTCAATCAGACTTTATGTACGCAGATGTTTTCCACATTCTTTAAGACTCTATATCTTTCTTGCTGTACGTTTTACCATGACGTTTCGTCGGCTGAGTTGATAATATAAAAAAGTTTAAATGGATAAATCAATCAGTTTTTATTTAAATCATTTTATTACAAACTCTTCTAGCTATTCATAGCCTATGTTAAATGTCTTGCGTCTGTAATGTTCTCAATTAAACTCAGTTATTTAATTTGATTGATTTTTGAAATTGTAAGTACCGTATGTAATTTTGTTCTAGCTGAGGAATGGCTATGAGATTTAGCACATATATTGGAACAGTACTCATTCGATTTCTTTCTGCACTCATTTTCTTTGGGAAGTTTGTTCATTCTTTTCAATCAACTGGAAAAAAAAATGGACTTAGAACCTTTATATACAAGTGTCTAGAAATAGAATTCGAAATCGTGTTGAATCAAGTACCAATAACATCAAAATAAAAATGACATTTTGCCCTTAGGCCCCATCTTAGGTCCAATTCATGACTGAAAACCCCGATTTCCTAAGAATTTTCTTTTGGTTGTTTTAAAATTGTGAGGTTTTTGGGGCAGCATCATGGTTGCCACGTTGAACCGTGAAAACAAATAAGGGGAGCTAATTAGTTGAACTTGACAACGCTCTTCGTTTGTTAAAATTTAAACATAAGTAATCTTTATGCCCTAAGACATCTACAATTTCAAAAAAACTAGCCCTTATTAAGCTCAACTCAAGAACAAGACCTGCATGACTGAAACCTGTCAAGCAATGTACAATATCTAGAGTCCACTCAATTCTTTTCGTTACGAATTGTCAACAGTTGGAACAAACTATCTAATGAAACAGTTACTGCTGAATCCATTGATGTTTTCAAACGAAGGCTGGATGTTGAGTGGTCCTCCAGAGAGTGTAAACTCAATTGAGATGCTACTGATCATGCAACAGCACCTTATCTCTAAAGAACTTTAAAGTCGCCATTCTGGAGTTCTACAAGGAGAAATCCTTAAATTGCTCCTAGCTGCAATTTAAGATAAGCTCTTTGGTGCTATATGTTTTAGCTTATGCTTTTCGTGATCTTTACCCACTTTTCTTTCTATTTTTTAAATTTGGTTCCCGCTGATGTGTAACTGCACGTGAAGGTCTTTTTCATCAAAAAGTGCTTTCCCGTATTTTAAAAAAAAATCTATGGCTTTTTAAGTTCCTGCTTAAATAATTCAAATAACTAGACTTTATTTTCACCATCCTCAATACTTTATAACTTCCAAGGGCATCCTTCTATTATCATTTTTAGGCGTTAATTTTTTAATGACAAATGCTAATTGTATAGTTTTTTTTTCTGCTCTTTTCGTATTATTTCGTTTTAATCGTCAGTTCCTTGTATTTATTACAGGGAGATAATAAGAAACCCGTTGTGTCATTTATTGCTGGTGTAACGGCTCCTCCTGGCAGAAGAATGGGTCATGCTGGTGCTATTATCTCAGGAGGAAAGGGTGGGGCCAGAGATAAAATTGACGCTTTAGAAAAGGTAAGATTCTGATCCTCCTACGCCACCATTGGAAATAATAGAAAATAACAAAAGAAAAAAGGAAATTATGGGTTTAGGTGTATTTCAAAGCATTGAAGCTCTTGATGTTTAATGGCTTAAAACTTCTAGCTGTATGTAATTCCTGGTGTCCATTTTGTTGTACAGATTTTCGCTACAAAATTTATCAAGAATTGCTTCCAATTTGGCATTTCTGGATTAGCTTCAGAAAGCTGACATTCGAAAATCGGAAAACTTATTCGCCCAGCCCGCCGGTCCAAAACCAAGATGTTTCCTTAAAAAAAAGAAGTTATGGATTACTTGAAAATTATTGAGCATCGAACCTTGAATATTACTTACGTCCCTAAACAGTGGTATTGCCACAAATTCAGTTCGGACAGGAAGTAACACACGTACTTTTTCGTGGGGGGGGGCATTGAAACAAATTTGTAAATTTTGGGCATCTCTTTTATTCTGAATCAAAATAGACTATTAAAACTATTGAAAAAAAAAATACCGAAAAATCTGGTAATAGGCTATTTAGAATAAAACTCAGAGGAGGAAAAAATACAAGACTAAGAAAATGAATCCTTGGATTCCTTTTAAATTTCTTTTTCCGAAGGACGAGGGCTCGATTCCTGGTGTGGCCAGTTATTTGGTTTGGAAGGGGGGTTAGTTTTGTGACTCTGTAAGCTCAGCCAGAGTCGACCCAGCTCTAAATGGCAAACAGGAAGGGTGTTCGAAAGTACAGGATGGCTGGCCTCTTTACCCCCATTGCACTTACTGGTTGAACGGCCTTGAGACGGGGATCAGCACCGCCGGTTCGGAGTTTAAGAAGTCTAGTGCCGTATCTTTTATCTTTCTAAATTTTTTTTCAGAAAAGGGACTTCAAGCCAATTGAAATATTTTAGTTCTTATGTGTTTTTATGGTTTTTAACTTCTTTTATTTTGCTTTTTAAGTCGACTTTTCTTGCAGTTTTTCACTTTCCTGTTTCTTTTTCCTTGGGCTAAATGTGACTTATTCTTTATATATGCGTAAAATTGGCAGGAAAAAATTTATTATGTGAATAACTGGTTTACAAGTCCCATTTCTTCTGTCCCCCTTACACATTTGGTTTCTCTCAGTTTTATAATATTTGCTCAGTTTGCCTAAAATTTAACATGGCAAGAGTCTTCTGGGTAGTGGGGTCCTCAGTCCCTTTGCCGCCCTCGCCCTCCCCCTCCTCGCGCTCCTGGTCGTAAATATTCTGTTTTCCGTCTTTTCTTGAAGGAAAAGTACATTGAACACTACCTGTGATTGAATTTGTTGGTTGATGTTAAAATACTCATCCCAACTTATAAATGATGATTGTTGTCCTTGTATTAAGTAAATGTGGCTTATTATGCTTGTTTTAAGTTTTGTTCTTTGCTTCTTGTTCATATATTTCCGTGGAGTATGGATCCAGTAGCCGGTCCATTCACCTCTTTGATATTCCAGGAATACTTTCACTGATTATCGGATGATTCTAACTATGTTCCAAAAAATATCTGTCAGTTGATAACAATCAGCGTGGTGCTAGTAACAATGGCGTCTTTTTATGGTCATTATCATCAACCTGTAAATTGTGGCTTCCAATTCATATGAAAGAGAGCAACTAATAAGAACATCAAATGATATAGGGATTTGCAATTGGCTCTAGTAATTTCTCCGTCTCTTAGAATCTTGATCCGTTGGGTTGCATTCAGAGAGAACATGTCGAGCGTTTTCGGAAGTCTGATGGCAATTTCTGCATATATTGGTGTGCAGCTTGTATATTATAACATAGCATATTAAAATTCTTAGACTTGAAAGGAGGATGCACAATGAAGAACCTAACTTATTTAAAAAGAACCAAACTTATTCGCTTGCATAAGATTCGTTGAAAATATCCTTGCTTGTAAGTTTTAGTATGACAAAGGACCAGAACAAGAGGCCGTGGTAAATACAGTAATGAAATGGACTACTTTCTCTATATAGATGTAAACGTTTGCGTTACTATACTTTTATTCTTTCTTTTTTTTTTATCTCGGACTCTAGAAGAGGAAGAAGAAGAGAAAAAATAGTGGAAAGTTGTTATATCTCAGTAATAACTGTCGTTGTTAGGGTATATAGGAGTGCTGTTATTGATGTTAAAAGTTAAAATCACCATCTAGTAGTGTCTATGGTCAATTTAAATTTGTGAAGTTCCTGGAGGTGTCTTAGGGAAGAAAGTTAGGAGCACAGCTAGGAATATTAGTGAAAAAGCTTCATGTCTAAACGACGGGAGATGGGGATTGTACAAGAATTATCTGAGTGATATGTCATATGAAAATAAAAGGAATGTAAGGAAAGTGGAGAAAGCGTTAAAATATGAAATAAGGAGGTGTGAAGTGGATACCGTGGATAAAATTGCCGAGGATCTGGAAGATGGAGCTAGACGGCATAATAGTAAAGTATTGTACTGGCATATTCATAAATTGAGAGGGAGTAGTCAAACCGGACTTGTCTCAGTTGTAGCTAGGAACGGGGCCACTATTAGTGATAAAGAAAGAAGTAAATAGATATTGGCGGAACATTTCGAGAATGTGCTACACGGAAATAGAGTGACAGGAAAAGATATAGAGTAAAATAAAAAAGTTTGTTATACCTTGGATGTGAAGGAAGTTTTATTTTGTGAGGAAAAATTAGCGACAGTACTATAAGGATTAAAAAATAATAAAGCTCAAGGTGTTGATAGTGTCGTAAGTAGTAAGCGCCCGATTACTTTCAACCATACACGCAAACATACGCCTGAGGTTATAGATATGTGTGTATGGTTGAAAGTAATCGGGTTACCAGGGTCATTTGCAAAGAGGTACCATTTCTATAGAAGCTATAGTAATTTGAAATATCATATGGAATTTGCTTGAAGGTATATACTTTGCGTACGCGCCCGTACCAAACAGGTTTTTTTTTCTGACACAATTAACTGAATTTCTATTTCATAATATACAAGTTTTTTTTTAGGTTAAATCTGTGTCAGAAAAACCGGTCTATCTTTTTAGATGCCAATTATGTTTTGTATATATTCAAGTGTCAATTAGACTACTCAAAAGTTTTGAATAGTTTATTGAACATAACAGAACTGACATTTTTTGTAAGCATTTACATAGAAAATGGATAATTCTAAGCAATTTCTGGTGAGTAAAAATTTTCTCATTATTATAATAAAAAAAGAAATTGTCTTGTCATTAAGTTAAGGAAGAAATTCTTTCCTTACACTAGAACTAAGGCTACTTATATACTTAGAAGCCTATTGTTTTTAGGAGCTGAAACCACTAAATAATTCTCTTATAGGTTGAAACTTACGGCGGTTTTTTTTTTTTTTAGGGGTGTTTTTTTAAATAATTCCACGCCCGTATTCATTTACGGTTTTATTTTTATAATTATCATTTAACCTTTTTTGGGATGTTTTTGAAAAAGTGATTAGCTATATTGAAAAAAAAAAAATTTTTACACTACTTTAAATGCCTAACATAAACTGAATTATTTTCCAAACCCAAAATGCATTTTTTTTTTCATGTTAAATTTTACCCTTTTTTTTTTCAAGGAGGTGGACACGTGCAATACCCCCCCTTCTGAAAAGAAGACAAGATATAGCGAAGGTATATTAATGCAAGCTGCAAGACCATCAGTTATCCAATTCACTGCTAGAACTACACTCGACGTGGACTAGCCACTGGCCGCGAATCTTTTAATGACAGGGACCTCTGACCCCAGTATTAGCTCCATGCCAGCTGGAAGGAGCTTGAAAAGGGGATGGACTGCTTTATATAATGCCTCAGCTCAGCCTACTGAAGATTGTGAGCTTAACCCCCTTCAAGTTTTGCCAAGGAGTTCAGATATAGAAGCCCAGTCAGAATTTGTAAGTATATACATAATTTTTTTTTTTCTATCCCTATTTTCAAAACTAAGGTAAATTTTCTCAGGGGCATATCTTTTGATGAGTAAAACTTAGAAATTTTTTCTAAAAACTATTTCATTTTATTTAATTAACCAAATTAGCTGGTATATATAAAGGAATGCTTATCATGCATTTCTATAACGAAAAAAAAACCTTACCTCGTAACTTATAACCAAGATGCTTTATAATGAAATAATACAAATTTTCCGTTTAGAAAAAAACTAAATATTTGAAAAAAAAAAACGAAAACGATTCGCTACTAAACAGTTTACGTGCACATTTATACTGATATTTTTGTGATAAGGAATTTGCATACATCCGGTACTTATAATATCTCCCATCGATTTTTAATCCGATTTGAATTCTAAGTGGGTGTCTTGCAAAGCGGACTTTAAATAGCAAGATGTCTATCTTCGATAAGCAATTTACACAGGGAAAAAGGTTTTTTGATAATTTCCAAATATCTCATCACAGCAATGTCAAGAAACATTATTTGGGTAAAGCTGTTTTTGGACATTTCATTGAAAAACTTATGTGTTTTCGAGAAAGAATTTGCGGCTGTTCTATTTGAACCGTGCTGTGAATTCCAATACCCCCCCCCCCCCAACGCGAAAGGGTATCGATCCTACTACACCGACGGACGCGCCCGGTCCCCAAGGGTCCTCCCCGGGAGAGGGGAGGGGGGAGGGGAGGGGAGGGGAGGAGGGTTCTAAAAAAGGACCATTCAACATTTTAATTGCACTTTAATTGTTGATATTGATGGGGTAAAAATTTCTTCTCTCTTAAAAACATTTATTTAGCCCAGGTCAACTTCAAACAAATCTGTTGGCAAAAGACACACGAAAATACGGATTATTGAGAAGGTAGCACCATCAACCACCGACATATGGGATTCGTGTCCGTTAACTGAAGCCGAGGAGCAAGTGTTCATAGAGCATACCCCGTCACTTGAACGATGGTCAAATTTCATTGAGAATTATAATGAAGAGGATCAAACAATCGAATTGGATCCATATTTTGCATTTTTATTTTAAAAAATTTTTGGAATAAAACCATTAGTTTTTTTCTATCAGGATGTGTGTTTATTTGGTTTTTTTTTTCAGGGGTGACTGTATCGACCCAGAGGTCCTAGAATATTGAGAGAGTTCTCATTCAAATAGAAATTAAAAGTTCTAGTGTTCTTTTTAAGTGACCTAAGGATTTGGACGGCAACTAAGCCCCCTCCTAGGATCATTTTTTCCCAAAGTCACCAGATTAAAAGTTTGAAATTGCCATATTTATTCAAAAAAATCCAATAACTATGTCTTTGAGGATGATTTAATCCCTCACATGCCCAGGACGAGGACTGCAAGTTATGAGCTTTGCCCTTTGTTTGCATATAGCTTTGTTTTTTGGTAAGTATACAGAGGTTTTCTGTTTGTTTTTTTTGTGGTCGTTGGTGGGTTGGGGGGAGGGAGTTACGTGGTAGGATCTCTCCATGGAGGAATTTTTCAGTGGGGAAGAGAAATTTTCTATGTAGGTGGTGTCAGATTTCCCAGCACTATTCAAAAACGATCAGAAACGAAATTTTAAACTAAAATTTAAACTAGACACGAGTTTAAATAAAGAAAACTTTCAGTGGAAAGTTCTTCAACTGATAGTAAGGAGCAACTTTAAAACCTAAAAAGAACAGAAATTATTTCGTATATGAGGGGGTTCGCCCCTTCGTCAATACCTCACTCTTTAGGCTAAAGTTTGTTTATTGCTTTCAAAAGAGCTATTTATTTTAATCAAGTGACCTTTTTGATTCAAGGGTCATTTTTAAAGAATTGGAACAAAATTTGAACTTAGCGTGAAAGGCGAGGTGTTGAGGAGGAGGGAACCCCCTCATATACGTTATAATGTTTTGTAATTTTAATTGTTGGCTTGTCACCCAAATGTAAGCTGAAAAAAAATTTGATTTTCTGTGTATAAAAATCTTTTTAAAATCGGTTAAATTTAATTGAGGATTATAATGGATATTAACAATCAATTGAACTTGACCAATATTTAACATTTTTATTTTTTTAAAAATTTTTGGAACAAAACCATTAGTTTTTTTTTTATCATTTTCTTGTTCTAACTTACCCTTCTAAGAATAAGACCACATTTTCCTGACTAAAAAAAAAAAAAAAAAAAAATATATATATTTTTTAACATGTTCAGTTGACATTATGAAAGACATAAGGCAATGTAACTTTTTTTTCTTCTTTTAATTGTTCAGGTGGTGGTGGTGGTAGTGTGACAATGACTATGAGAAATTGACAAAGTTTATTAACTATAAAAAATTTACATAACAAATAAAAAATTTTTTTTCTACAGATTAAAAATATAGCACCACCAGCGACACAATTGAGTGATGAAGCAAGTATATTTACAGGACCAATTCTGTCACCACCAGCAGAGTTCAGGGATGAAGCTACACTGGTTCTAGAGAATTTGGAGTGGGAAGGATGGTTCCTTAACGATGTTTTTGGGGAAGTGGCCAGCCTGGATGACTTAAGCTGTGATATTGACATGCATGAGGATCCGGGGTGGACAGATAGTTTCATGCGTGAATATTTAGGTGATGCTACAAGTAAATCTGAACCGGGTCCTCATAACGAAATTCCATCAGAGGACAATACAGGCTGGCTGGACCAATTGTCCCCAAACACCTTGGAATATGTACTAGGGGACCTCATGCCACATCCCCCCAATATGATTGAACAGACTGGGAGTGGTGTTATTGACAATTCTCTGTCACCTGCCACCACTCCACTTAATGATATAGATAGAAGTAGTAATACAACAGCATCAGTATCGCCTCTTCCGGATTTTTTTCTCTCCAACTCTGCCTTGCATCACACATTGGTCTACAGCGCCAAATTCGGTGACCCTTTCAACTCTAGTGTCGGTGGGGATATAATAACAGATCCCCTGGCCATTACAAATTCATATACTGATAAGATTCGAGCCATTCTTGAACAACAAATGGGGGTGTGGGGAGTGGGGGTCAGTTTAAAAGCATCAATAGCACTAAAAAAATATTTTTAAATGAAAGTGCGGGTGAGATGTATTTGAAATACTTGCACACAGAGATGTTGGCAATACACCCGCATTTATCAAATTATGGGGAGGTTTTTCTAAATTGGACCAATATTATTCAACGTACGTGGGAAAATTGTAACGAGGGGGGTTGTGGATCTGTGGTTTTATTTATTGAAAGTTTAACTTTTAATATATTTAGGTTTAAAAAGTATTCTATTATAAGAGGTGGGGCGGGGGAGTGGGCAATTGAATTAAAATATCATTCAGATTTAGAGGGGTCTAAGGAGATACAACGAATCTATTTCGATATGAGGCTGCAGTGTTTCACATATGCGTTTTTAATTGCGGCTTACAGACCATTTAGAATATATGCACTTAAGAAAAATTTAGATAAAATGGCAGTTAATGGTAGGAAGGATTCAAAGTTCCCGAAAGTAGATTTTTCTTGTTTAAATGGTCAATTTCCCGTGACACTAAAAGGAATAGATATTTTTGAGCGGGATAATGCACATTTAAAGATTGGGGTCACGGTATTACAGTATGAACCAGAATTTGAAAAGGGTCAGCGTTCCGATAAGAAGGGTGTATTGTTTCCAGTGCGGGCTCTTTCAATTGAATCAGTAGAATATTGGGTGTGGCTTCTATACACCCCACCCACAGACTCCGATTCAATTGGTCATTTCAATCCGATTACGGATATTAGTAGGGTTCTAAGTGAGGGTAAAAAGCGAGGTGGTGTGTGTTATTACTGTCCAACATGCCTCTCAAGATTTCGCTCTGATTTAAAGTTAAAGCATAACATGAAACACTGTAAACGACATGGATACCAGGCTGTGGAGACGGTAAGCGGAGATAGAGCAATCTTACGTTTTAAAAATTTTCAAAACACGCTCCTGCAGAGCACTAAGATCACTTTGGACTGCGAGGCTTAGCTGACAGACGTGTGCGATCCGTCAAATTCAAATAATGTTAAAATACATGAAGCCAGAGGGGTCTCTTACGCTCACGCGCAACGAGATTCCAATAATACCATGCAAGTGCTGGAGGTAGTGGAGATGTTGAGTGACGGTGAAGACTTCATGCGCTCGGCATTGGCAAGTCTAGTCAAAACAGCGAATGGTGCAATTTCGCACCTTCGTTATACATACTATCCTATGCTCCTATCACCAGATGACATAGCGGCCATTAAAAATCGTAAAATGTGTTGGGTTTGCAAGGGAGAATTTGATGATGGTGTTGGGAATGGGGGAGGAGGAAGGTGATTGACCATGATCATTTGTGGTAGGAAATTACAACGGGAGGGAGTAACTTTAGGGGGGTAGCACACCAGTCATGCAATTTAAACGTTAGACAACAATATTTCGTACCTGTTTTTATACAAAATTCTAATTACGACTTAAAGTTTGTTCTGCCGGCGTTGGCCCGCATTGCCAACGGTGGAGTTGTAGATGACGCATAGATAGATGGTTCTTTTTCAGATAATATCATACCCAAATCATTGGAGATGCTGCTGCTGCGAGAATTCATGTTAAAAACAGTTGACAAGGGTAACACGTGCCAGAATAAAATCCATGTTTTAGACTCCTTCAGCTTCTTCTCCAAATCTTTAAGTCAATTGATTCAGGTGCAGAAAAGTGACAATTTTGATAGCTTCCCCCTCCTCAAACAGCGCTTCCCCGATGATGAAATGTATGATTTATTAATGTGTAAGGGTATATATCCATATGATTATTACAACTCTGCTCAAGGCTAGATGAGGCGTCACTACAACCCATGGAAGCTTTTTACAATTCTCTTACTGAAGAGTGAGTGCACCACTAGCAACTATGAATTTACTAAGAGGGTTTGGGCAAAGGGAGGGTCTAAAAAAGGGTGGGATTATTTTAAACTATACTTGGCCAGTGACGTACTCACTCTTCTGGACATTGTGTGCAAAAATACTGATAAAATCTATAGGGAATTTGGGTTGAATTTAGGTTATTATTTTTCCACTCCCTTTTTGGTGTTGTACTTTATAATTAAAATCTGCAATTAATAATTAGTTGTGATCTCCGTATTGGTTATGAATCTTTTTTTAGATATAAAATTGTGGGTTGGGTATGTTTTTCACGGGGATCGTATCATGAAAACTGATCCGAGTGGACAGCACACCGATGAAAAGTCGGACGCAGTTTTTTTGGATATAAGTTCTCTTTACCCATCGGCAATGTCTCACTACTGTTTGCCGTGTGGCAATTATAAATGGCTTGACAATCCCTGTGCTTCGAATGTCCCCAAAATTGCCAGTGTTGAAGAGAACTGGGCACAGGGATGGTTTTTTGAAATTGACGGTGAAATACCCATGGAAATCCATGACTCGGTAAAAGATTTTGTTTTTCCGTGCATAAAAATACCGGTGGGTAGGGACTCTCTGAGCCCCTACAATTTATCTTTAGTAGAGGACGGGAGTATGCACTCGGTACCTTCAAAACAAAAACTAATTGCCGATCTCAACCCGAAACAGAATATCGATGTTCATCACGTGCTATTGAAATGGATGGTGTCCAGTGGTTTCAAGGTCGCAAAGATTCATAGAGCCCACTAATTTTATCGAAATCCTTACAGCACAACGTTTATTGACATCTTTGTTAGTAAGCAATCACAAGCGAAAACAAAGGTTGAAAAAGAAGTAATTAAACTCATTTTGAACTCACTTTTCGGTAAAATGAGCGAGAGCGTACGAGACAAAAGTCGTTGTGACATTGTAACCAAACCCAAAGATTGTGCTCAAATCATTGCTGATCCAAACTTCACATCTTTCACAATCATAGACTCCAATATGGTTCTCCTACATCGCAAGAAAAGAAACATTGTATTAAATAAAAATATTGCGGGCGGAAGTGCAATAACGGAAATATCCAAGAAACTCATGTTGTCATTTTATTATAATGTATGTAGGGTACAGTGGCTTACTGAAGGACAAGTTCAATTGTATTACGGAGACACTGATTCACTACTTTTAAAAGTAGAAACTAAAAATATATTGAATGATTTGGAAAATGTCGAGTACATTAGCACAAGAATGGACTACACTAACTGGGACGAATCCCTCTACCCAGAGCTAGTGAGACACCAGACCCCATATCAATTGTTAATACTAACCTCCGAAACGGGTAGTTATCTTATATTTATTGTTATTGTTACTGGTCCGAATGTGTCCTTGGTGGAAACGCACAGCACTTATATCACAGCCTATCTCAAATGTTTACCTACACAAATTGTAAAAAATAATTTCGACGGGAGTGTGGAAATAAAATCTTAGGGACGTCGTGTAGTGCCAAGGGCAAAAGTCATGGCGATTCGCTCTTTACAATTTAAAAACTACACAGTTAGAGTTGGGAAAAACGCCATGTCTGCCATATCGGACAAATTCTTTGTACTTGAGGTTGGTGTTAAGGTACTACAACACGTTAATTATTTAATTTCAGACCTTTTTTACTTTAAATATTAATGAAAACAACTCGCTCTAAAAAAATTAACTTAAATTCACAAAAAAAAAGTATACATTGGGGGGGATGTTTTTTTTTTGGGTAAGCAGGTTTTTTTTTTAATTCTTTTTTTTTCTATCACAATAAATTTTCAATGTGTGTGTGTGTGTGTGTGTTTGCACGTCATATAAATTTAAAGTATTTAATGCGGGCCCCGGCCCGGGCCCGCCGGCGCGGGCCCCCGGCACCCGGCGCTTCCCGGCCCCGGCCGGGTAAATGTAATGTAAGTAAATGTGTATGTAAATGTTGTAAGTAAAAGTGTATGATGTTATTTCACAAGTGTGTGTGTGTGCACATTAGTCCAATAAATTTTGTATTTTTTTATAAATAAATAAACAGAAAAAAAAAGTGTATTTATTTAATTGTTTTTTTTTTCTAGTGGCTATTTAAATGTTGTTTTTTTTTTTATTATAAATAAATTAAAAAAAAAGTGTATTTTTTTTTATTCATGTTTAATGTGCCTTTTTCAATGTAGTATTTTTTTTTTTTTTTTTTAAAGTATTGTTACCTTTTTTATGTATATAATAAAAGAAAATATTATTCTTTATTCTTATTATTCTCGTTATTATTCTTGAACGGAGTAGTAGTAGTAGTAGTAGTAATAGGGAAATTATTTAGTCATTAGACAGCCATAGTCTACAGTTAGTTGTCCAGGTGAACTGTTGAAGGGAACATGTATCAATTTAAAACACCATTCAGATCGTTTCTGTGTGGACCGTCAATGTCGGGCAAAACAACACTCTTAACTAAAATAATTAAAAATTGGGATAAAATGTTTGTGAAAAAGCCGAAAAAAATCTACTATTGCTATAGTATTTGGCAGGAGTCATATGATAAAATAAAGGCGTGTGCCCCCACCACCATGGGGTTGGTGCAGATACAACTCACACAAGAACTTGATGTTTTCAGCATTATTGAACAAAACTCTTGGCTGATCATTGATGATCTGGCTGAATCTATTGAACAATGGTCCCAGAAAATGCTACAACTGTTCACTGTTCGCTCTCATCATGAAAAGATTTCCGTTACTCTGGTTCTACACAATCTCTTTCTTCAGAGCAAATGTATGCGAACACTTGCATTGAACTGCACCTACTATATCATCGACAGAGTTGTTCGTGATTCTAGCTCTCTAATAACTCTCAATAAACAAATCTATCCAGGTGCCCCTAAATTTCTGCTCTCAGCATACAATCAGGCAACTAATAAACCCTATGGCTATATCCTATTGGGTCTTAATCAAAATACAACCGAGGATCTATGTGTAGTCAAAGATATTTTCGACAATGAAATTACAGTATATCTCCCAGTGAACACTAAAAAGACCTAATAGTTGATATCATTACACTGAAGAAAATAAATGAAAATAGACATTTGTTTTCATTTCTAAGCACTTCAAAACCTCCTCTTAGGAAATCAATAATCAAACACGGTATTGAAAACGATTTCATTAATCTAATATCCTAACTTTGTTTTAATTTGATCGTGGGAAATGTTCAAGTGCCAGAAGTAGTTAAGCAACAGGCAAAGCAACATCATTCCATTGTACGTACAGTGGCCTCTAAAAAGAAAGGAAAGAATTTTAAAAGGACACGACTTCTTCAGGCGGGCGGTAGCTTTTTCACAATTTTACTGCCCATAATTGCAGGAATTGTAAACAGTTCTCTCTAAAACAGAATAGTAAAACCCTATAAATTGACTCCAATAGAACTTGCTCTCTCGCCCGTCGAACACTTTGAGAACAATCTGAGTAAATTCCTTGACAATGAAAATATTGAGGATGATAAAAAACTGCTTTTACTTCAAGATGCACTTCGCCGAGTGGACAAACAAAGGTCCTATCGCTCGAAGCCCACTGCTGCTGCTGCTGCTGACCCCAAAAAAGAATCATCTCCTCGGCATTCTGCTGCTGCTGATGGAACACAATTAAAGAAGGAGGACATGGATGCATTTGTAT
The DNA here is from genome assembly GCF_049724085.1 of Artemia sp. Qi Xiang Cuo. NCBI lineage: Eukaryota > Metazoa > Arthropoda > Branchiopoda > Anostraca > Artemiidae > Artemia > Artemia sp. Qi Xiang Cuo. The sequence goes on from NC_142797.1 coordinate 81,612,618, forward strand.
TGAAAACTGGAAATCTAATGCCCCACTCATATCGTGAACAATTTACACGACTCCTAGCCTATCTCTTGGAAAGTGATCACATTCAAGTCGAGAGTAATGGGACAGGGATTATAATTCAGGGCAAGAGTTATAATCAACTTGATTTAATCTATGATATGGTTACAAATCTTAAAGGACTACTATCATTTGACACTCATCTATGCAAATTTCTAAATACATCAAACTTCACCAAAATTCTTATTGGCAATAGACAAATTCTAAGAAAAAAAAATGAACATGCATCATCGTCATAATCAACAACAACATTGACACCATTAAAAAATGAAGTTGGAGAAGAAGATTTTAAATAAATTTTCTAAAATACTAGAACACCACTGATAGCTAGACAAAGAGCAAAGACGTATCAAGTAATCATCATCACCACCAACGGTCCGTATACACAAGGGTAACGGTCATTACACAACGTGTTTACGTACAAAATGGTTGAAGTTCTGAAAGGTGCTTATGAAAGTATTGGTGAGGCGGGGAGTTTAAGTTCCCCCACAACTCTTTCCAAAGTCACTGGTGTTCGCACTAAAAATGTACAAGACTATCTTTAAAATCAGTGAAGTTACACTCTGCATAGAAATCATAGACTTCATGCCAATGAATATCGAAAAACTAAAGCCTTTTACCCATTGCATATAATGCAAGCAGATCTCCTGACTCTAGATGAGCTTCAAAGACGTCACAATACACCGTACAAGTACATTCTACTTGCAATCAGTGTTTATAGTCGTTATGCATATGCAATTCCATTGCGATCAAAGAGAGGTTTTGAAGTTGCTCAGGCCATTGAAAGTATTCTCCAACGGGATTCGTATAAAAAAATTCAAACGGATCGCGGTAGTGAATTTGTTAATCCCGATGTTGAAACAGTACTAGAGAAATATAGTACACTGCTCTATCATAGTCACAGTCCTATAACGGCTGCATTGGCCGAACAATTGATAAGAACTATTCGACTTTTAATTTCAAGATATTGTGCATTGAAAAATACATCGGCTTTTATTCGTGATCTTGATAAAATCATGTTGATTTATAATCAACGACCTCATCGATCATTATCCAACTCTACACCAACGGAAGTTCATCATTCTGATCATGATACAATTGACACCTTTCTTAAACAGTATTCCAATGAATTGTCGGCTGTCAAGAAGATGAAAAATAAATTCAATGTTGGTGATACTGTTCGAATTAATAGAACAACTAATGTTTTTGAAAAGGGGAATTACTTGTGGTCCACAGAACTTTTTAAGTTGGCAAAAATCCTAGACACTAAACCGATAACTTATCGCCTGCGTGATACCAAGGATGAGGAGATTCTCGGCAGCTTTTATGACTATGAACTACAAAAACTTAAAAATGCCAGTGAAATATATCAAATTGAAAAGATATTAAAGAGACGTACTCGTTGGGGTAAGAAACAGAGACTTGTTCGGTTGCTAGGATACAACTCTGATTTTCATTCTTGGATTGGTGCTGAAGATATTGACAATGCCCAATGATTTATATGTAACATTCATGTCCAACGTTTCCAATCCTCTCTACAATGATTTGAATACGACAAGTGATTTTTGGACAAAACTCTCACCCGCCGTCAAATTTGACGGTGCATATGAAGTGGCTCTTATCGACTGTATTCTCAAAAATACCTGTGACATCCTGAGAAAGGATCGTAAATATGAAATAAAAATTAGACCCTATGATTGGCCACCACCACCAGGTGATCAAGAACAAATTCAAAAAATCAATTGGATGGATTATCCCTATATTGAATTACCCTACGAGGAACTCACCTGCATGAATGATTTATGTCGTACTATCAATAAAAGAATTTCTGCTCGTAAAAAAGGAGCTTTTCATTTCAACTATTCAAAGGAGGAGGGTAAGATCTACATTAGTTCACCTATTGCCAATGAAAAGGTTATTCTCAATGATAACCTAAAGGACGTTCTTGGCTTTAAGCTCAATATAATCAATGGTAGAAGTGCTGGAAACACTAATTTCATTTTTGCAGACTTCCCACCTGCCTTCTCCACCGACACGTGTATATTTCTCTACGCTTCATTTGTGGAAACATCTAGGGTTGGTAATTCAAATGTTCCCCTCCTACGAGTTCTTGAATGAAAAACCAACCAAGAACATGTTCACCACTACAATATAAAGCATCTTCAGTATATTCCCGTAAACACTTCCTATTTGGAACTCTGTCAGTTAACACTAAGAACCGAATTAGGTGATTCTCTAGCAATGTCAAAAGGCTCAACACTGATTACATGTCATTTTCGACCCAGTTTCAACGACGACTATACAATCACCTAAAAAATGAATAATAAAAGAATTCCATTTGTCTGTCTCGATATTGACTGTTATGTTGGTGCTTTGAGTCCACGTCAAATAGGCAATGGATTGGACTACTACAAAGGGCGTACTACAATGTCTGGGTATGGTCTTGGTCGCTGGTTTGCTAGGCTATTTCGTTCTGCACTACCCCTTGCCAGAAAATATCTTGTACCTGCTGCATCAAATTTTGCTGCCTCCAAGCTACAGGACTGGGGTTCAGGCAAAAATTTCACGGAGAGTGTTAAGGAAAATATTAGATCTTCAGCAAGAGCCGTTGGTGAACAATTAAATTCACGACAAAATGGGGAGGGATTGAAAAGGATGCGTTCGCGTCATTCACTCATCAGTCTCTACCCAGGCAGGAAGCAAAGGACATCAACAAGGACTTTGAGAAATAAAACAACGAAGTCCAATAAGCAAAAGAAGAAAAAGATTGTTAGATCAAAGAAGGATTTCTTCCCTTAAGATGACTTTTCTCCCCCACAAGGAATCATATCCATCAATCAGCTCCTCGTTGAATCTATTCAATGCTGAAAATGTTGATGTCAGCGTCAAGTATGGCTCCTATGAACAATTTCACCCTCAACAACCCTTCTCGGAAAATATACACTTTCAAATATTTTCCAATGAAGACTATTTCAATGATTTGTCGTCAAAACTTATTGATTTAAATGTCATGGTGAAGAAAATATCGGATAATACGACTCAGAATGCCGGTGACGTTCTCTCCTCTAAAAAATGCATTCTTCAAAATCTATTTAAACAAATTAATGTATTTATTGACGGAACATTGGTGAGCACAAGCAATAATTTATCAAACTATGCAAGCTACATACAATTTATGATGATGACGCCAAAGGCGTACAAGGAGTTGAGAGGACAATCGCTGGGCTATGAATATCGAACAGGTGTTGATACTGACGGTGAGTTGACTACTGCAGTGACCCAGGAGTATCATCTAGTTGGAAAATTAAATCATGAGATATTCAATATATCCCAATGGCTATCCCCCAATGTCAAGATTGACATAAAGTTACAGATGGCACCATCGAATTTCATTTTGAGAAAAATACTTCCTGCAGCACCCGATGCATATGTCATTATCACATCGGCAATTCTCCACGTCCGAAAAAAACAAGTTATGAGCTCTGTTGCATTGGCAGTGGAGAAGCTAAGAGCCAATGGTAATAACATTAAAATTCTTGTCCCTCATACAATCACCAATCAACGTCACATTGCCACCGGTTCTCGTAGCTATAGCGATTCATCATTTATCAATGGAGAAATCCCATCAAAATTGGCTTTGGCCTTTGTGAAGAGTGGCAGTGCCGTTGGATCCTGGACTGAATCCCCCCATGATTTTAATTTTTTTGGTCTATCTAGCCTTGTTTGCAAATTGAATGGAATTTCACTATACACTCTATTATTTGACAAAAAATCCTACAGAACTCTGTTTGATTTGACCATGGAATCCCTAGATCATGGTTCGCAACTACTTAAAAATGGAATAACTGATTCAATGTTTTCAAAAAATCATGGGGCTATTGTTTTGGATTTGTCAGGCACGCAAGATATGACCATAGTACGAACTGGGACTGTAAGTTTAGAGTTTACGTTTGTCAATGCTCTGACTGAGAGTATCACACTAATATCACTGAGTCAATTTGAAACCTATTGGGAAATCACGCCCGACGGCAGTGTTCTACTAGACCTAGCACCATAAACACAGATCAAATAATCAGTGTATTCAGTATGAATCCTGACATGTCCCAATACAAGTCCTATTGCCTGCCTTTAGACTTTATTGAAAAAATTTCAAGTGTTCACAATACTCTAATCATTGTTAATAGCAGTCCGTTGACTCTGACGACCGGTCATTGGCTATGCATCTTTCAAACAGCAAAGAATATTAAATTTTTTGATCCTCTTGGCCTATTGTATAAATTCTACACTCCATAAATCAGCAACTTTAGTGAAAGCAGTGGGAAAACAATTATTCAAAATCAACGTAGAGTACAGGATTTAACGACTAAGACGTGTGTCTTTCATGCACTACTCTTTTTTATGTTCAGATGTCGTGGCTACACCTACAAGCAGTTTCTCGATATCTACGTTGACTTACCTCAATTGAACGACTTTCTAGTGGATAATATACTTACAAGTATATTTAATATTGATTTTAGTGCCCTAAGAATAAAATGTTCTAAGGATGTATGTGAAATTGTTTATTAATAAAAAAAAATTTATATACATGATAAAACGACTTTTCTACTCTTTATATTTAATCCACTACTAGGTATTTGTCGACAAAAACTAGTGCAGGTAGATTATCTGAATTCACAGTGTACTGATCCTGATGTATTGCAATGTCAGGGTCACATTTTCTACAGTAGAGTGTGACTTCACTCTTGTCATATCTCTTTGTATAGTCAATGATACTATTCTCATTCATTCTATAGAATTCACATGTTTCAATTTGCTTATTTGAAGCAATTTCACAAACAGTGTCCTCAAGTGTCGAATCACATTCCGTCACAGCCAAATAAAAATCAGTGGGCTTATAATCATAACACCCAGTGTTTTCACAACGATGACGTAGAAACCATATTCTTTTGTTGTTCCGACAGTTGAATCGTTGACCCGGTTCCTCCTCCCAGAACAATCTAAAACCACGACGATACCAATCTCGTAGCAATAAACTAAAATCACGGTTAGGATTCTTTCCAATCATACCGGGATATGTACTCTCCCACTGATTTCATTTATCATAATGACACTTGGAGCATAGGTGACCTCTAGGATGAGAGTCACACACCTCTTCAAGACAGGAATTACAACCTTTAATTTGTACAGCATATCCTCTGTGCAATTTACACGGGTTGCATAATCTACACTTTTCATCATACTCCTCAATCATGGTGCAATTCTCACATGATGACCAGCTGCCCGGTGTGTACATACATAACGGACATGTATGGAACATTTTGTCATGTGTTAACGCTCTCACTGCCACAATGAAACTGAGCTAGCAACAAAAAAAATTGTCTGAGATAGAGAGAGGAGTAAATCATCCTTGAGCACCATCTTTCTTATGAAAAAAAGTCCTAAATTTCTAAACTAATGTTTAGAAGCATATCCACAAGATCATTTTGCAGTGTCGTGATCAATATATAAATAAAGTGTGTAAATGCATTTTGACTACAACGTAGAATTTTCAGGAAGGAGTCTACTGACGAAGAATCAGTTTTCATTGTATTGAGAAGTATTCCTCGAGAAAATATCTACCCTTGAGTAGACAACTCTAGAAAATTATCATCTAGAATCAAACGTTTTTCCATAAGAACTAGATTCCTCATGATTCGCTCTTTCTCGAATCTATCCATTTTTTTAGTCCTAACTCTCTCACGACCAACTTCAGACTAAACAGAATTTATTTTTTCTACTTTAGGAAATATGCGCTTGTCTACTATAGAAAAAGAAAAAAATACCATTGATTTAGAAAAAGTTTTATTGAACATAATTACAATAATAATATTCACTGATACATTTTTTTCTCATCAATATATTTCGATAGGACATCTAATGCTGACCGAAGTTTATTTATATGGAGAATATTTACTTTTCCAGCAAAACACAGGTGCTCCTCCTGCTTAAACTTGCTTAATGATATCACATATCTCGCATACATAATGTCCCATTCAAGACATAGTCTACAGCCAGCGGTTATTTCCACAGCTACATTAGGTACTCGTATATCGTTGCTGCTGCTGCTTTTGGTTCCATCATTAATCTCCAATAGTGTAAATGCACCACTCATTTTTTTTTTCACTAATAACCTTGCAAATAAACTATTCTCTTTGAATTCAATTCTCTTACTAATATGAATTGTAAAGAAAACTATTCCTTTTATTCAAATCCTAATCACCAATCAAGTTATACTCGTTCCTCTTGGCAAAGGTGTAATGACCTGTAGAATAGGACTAGCAGAAAAACCTGTTTGGTACGGGCGCGTACGCAAAGTATATAGCTTCAAGCAAGTTCCACATGATATCTCTAATTACTATAGCTTCTATAGAAATGGTACCTCTTTGCAAATGACCCTGGTAACCCGATTACTTTCAACCATACACACATATCTATGCCTCAGGCGTAGGTTTGCGTGTATGGTTGAAAGTAATCGGGCGCTTACTACTGTCGTAAATGAGTTTCTTAAATAAGGCGGCTCTGAGGTTAGAAATAAGCTACTGAAGATTATGAATAGGATTTTTGAAAAAGGGGAAGTACCTAACGATTTTAGGAATACCTTAGTTAAACAGAAAGGAGATAAGAGTGAGTATGGTAAGTATCGATATATTAGTCTGGTCACTGTAGGTAATAAATTACTTAGTAATATGGTACTTTTTAGACTGAGATGTGCTGTAGACAAAGTTATAAGAGAAGAACAATGAGGTTTTACAAAAGACAAAGGATGTGTCGACCAAACTGTCACTCTTAGGTTAATAATTGAGAAGCGCTTGAGTTGTTAAACACATTTAGTCCTCAGTTTATAGATCATGAGTAAGCGTTTGATTCAGCTGTAGAAGAGCTTTAGCGAAGGTCTTGCCCTTGTATGGTATACCAGACAAATACATTAAAGTAATCATTGCTATATACGAGAATAACACTGCTGCGGTTAAGTTAGGAAATAAGGTTAGCAGCTGGCTCGTATTATATCAGGAGTTAAGCAGGGTTGTGTTCTATCCCCCTTTATATGGATTACTTTGGTGGTCTTCGTCTTAAGGAGCACAGGAAAGGCAATAAGAGACGATGGAATCAAATGGGGAGGAAAAACTCTCCTGGACTTAGATTATGTTGATGATTTAAGCATCCTAGATGAAAGTGTGAGCAAAATGAATGAACTTTTAGAGGTTTTGCGAGTTCAGGGTTCTAGAATAGGTTAAAAAATTAATATTAAAAGGACTAAGTCACTAAGGCTAGGAATAAGTAAAGATGAAAAGGAGACGCTGGGTAACGGAAAGATTGATCAAATGGACAGCTTCATTTACCTTGGTAGTATTATTAGGAAATACGGTGGGAGCAGTGAAGATGTTAAAAGTAGAATAGCCAAAGGTCAGCGTGTTTTTTCATAGTAAAAAAAAAAGTTTTGAAGAATTTGGAAGCTACAGTGGTGACAGTAGTCAAATATGGCTCTGAAATATGGGCGCTCCGGAAGCGGACGAATATTTGCTGGATGTTTTCCAGAGAAATTGCCTACGGATTGTTCTGGTTACCCGGCTGACTGGCCGTATTTCAAACAGTAGTATATACGAAAAGTGTGATTCAATCCCGCTTTCTAGGGCTACAATGAGAGAAAGGTTAAGATGGCTAGGTCACGTTCTGCGGATGAAGGATGACAGATTGCCGAATATTTTCCTTTTCGGCCAACCGTCTATGGCTAAACGGAAAACAGGTCGTACGCAGTAGGGGTGGGAGGATGTCATAAAGAAAGAATTCAAGGAAATGAGAACTTCCTGGGAGGGTATAAAGAGGGAGGTTTTGAATAGATTGGGATGGAGGAGGAGCGTCCGTAGCTCTGTTGGCCTCAGGTGGCTTGGCGCTGCGGTGAGTTGTTAGTAGTATTTAGTAGTAGTAACTAAAAGGAAAAGAAAGAAAAGCTTCTCTTTTTTACTCCTTCTTATCTTCCACATTTCATTGTACCGAATCTACATTTGAAAATTAATATTTTGCGCTAAGCTTTTTTTTTAAATTGGTTTATGCTTTGAACTTCAAAAAATTTAATCGTTTTTGAAGCTTTGCTAGTATACGTTTTTATACTAAATCAAAAAAAGGTAATCAAATATTCTCTAGGGATCGTAGTTTTATTCCTTATTAATGTCGATGCAGTAATTCTGGAAATACTGAATTCCTTGGTGATAATAACAAATAAATAAAAGATTTTGTCATTAGAAGCTGAATATATTCTGAATGAATGAAATAATGTCTTACCCATCACCACACAAAGTGAAAACGATGGAGTGCAAGGAGAGAGAAAAATAAAATATGGATTTTATCTAGAAGGCTATTTGACAAGTCCATCCAGTCTGGGTTCGATGCCTTGCGGGACCTTTTATTTGGTTTGGGACGGGGGTCAGTAGCGTGACTCCATAAGTTCAGCCAAAGTCGACCCAGCCCTAAGTGGGTGCCTGGAGAAATCTGGGGAAGGTAAGTTGGAAGGGTGATTAAAAGCACAGGATGGCTGCCCCCCCCTGTTGCACTTCCTGGCTGAAGTTCCACTAAATGGAGATCAGCACCGCCGGTTTGGACCTTGAGGGTCTTACTTTTATCTATGTTGTACTCATAAGAATTCTAACAGTGATATACCAACACCACACGGTACTTGGTACGAATGTGTTGCATTAAATGTTTTGGTAAATGCCAACACATTCGGGCACCTTTCAATAAGAGGAATTACGTATTAAAATCAAAAGCTGCAATGAATCTTCCTTTTAAATTTTCTCGACTGTTTTTTTAAGTATATGATTAAATTGGCCTCTGAAGAATCCACATGTCAGTTCTCAGCTTCAGCTTTATTATTACAGCTTATATTACTCTAATAGCAGTATAGTTGTCCTCAATTCTATAAAAAAAGGAAATAAATAATTTCGGAGACCACACTGCCTTTCCATGACGATAAATAAAAGTTCAAATACGGATAAAATCCTATGTAGTAATGTTTTACTACTGATGACGATCACTGCATATGTGACCGAAATAGTTGGTATTTTTGTGAATTTCTATCACTGTTTGTGAAACACTGTCTATTAAAAGGGTTTTATCCTTATTTGAACTTTTATTTTAAAAAAAAGAAAGGAATTATTTTAGACATTGTAAGTTTTTTATTATATTTGCCACTTGCTGTCCAGAATTGGCAGCATGTGGGTTGTTGAGGTGCAACAGCAATTTTGTCCTCGCTTGACATTGTGCCAGCAAAAATCAGTTAGGATGCTAGCTCTCGGTTGGGCCCTGATCCGAGTTCTATCTGGTATCTTTATCAGTGATTATTGTATCGTTAGACTTGTTGTTCCTTTTTATTGTTTTTTTTTTATTTTACTATTCTATTTACATGTACAGTATTGTAAAGTGGGTTAAAAATAAATTGTTATTATATTGCCCAGACTAAATATTTTAAACACTTTAACAAAAATATGACTAAGCACATCTTCCAATTTGGATAAAAACAGGCTGATAGATTCCATGGGACTACCCAACCTTCGTCTTCTTTTTAATTTTTCGAATACTTTATGGCAACAAACTGTAAGTAAGGAGTAACCTGGCTCGCTGGCAATAAAACCTCTAGAGAACGGCGTATCAATTACGGGAGCTACGCATGAGGAATCAAATTCGTTTGTCTATTCCAACCATGTCAGTTTCATCTAATTTATTCTTACCCATTAAAAGTTACGCGTCTGAGAAAATTTGCCTGATTTTCGAAAAAAGGGGGGAACAACTCCTAAAAGTCATAGAACTCTAATAGAAATCACACCATCATATTTAGCGTATCAGAGAACCCTACTATAGAAGTTTCAAGCTCCTATCTGCAAAAATGTGGATTTTTTTTTTTTTTGCCAGAAGAAAGTTAACAGATGCGGGTTTTTTTTTATTTCCCCAGGGGTTATAGTATCGAACCAGTTAGTCCTAGAATATTGTGAGAGGGCTCATTCGAACGGAAATTAGAAGCTCTAGTGCCCTTTTTAACTGACCAAAGAAATTGGAGGGCAAATTGGCCCCCTCCCACGCTCATTTTTTCCCGAAGTCACCCAGTCAAAATTTTTAGATAGCCATTTTATTCACCATAGTTAAAGATTTAATAAATATGTCTTTGAGGATGACTTAATCCCCCACAGTTCCCGGGGGAAGGGCTGCAAGTTATAAACTTTGCCCATTTTTTACATATAGTATTGGTTATTGGGAAGTATACAGGTGTTTTCAGGAGGAATTTTTTCTAGTGCGGGGTCGGGGTCGGAATAAGGGTTACGGGGGAGGATCTTTCCATGAAGGATATTTCCTTGGGGGAAGGAACATTTTCATGAAGGGGGCGCCAGATTTCCCAGCATTATTTAGAAAACGATCAGAAATTAAATAAAAAAACAAGTTTTTTTTTCAAATTAAAATAAGGAGCAACATTAAACTTAAAACGAACAGAAATTATTACGTATATGAGAGGGTTCACCCCCTAGTCAATACCACGCTCTTTACGCTAAAGATTTTTAGTACTTTCAAAAGAGCTATCTATTCTAATTAACCGGCCTTTGTGAGCGAGGTATTGACAAGGGAGCGAACTCCCTAATATACGTAATAAAAACATACGAATATAGAAATTCGTTACGTAAGTTAATTCGTAAGTTACGTCAAAACAAAATTTCGAGAAAGCCAATTGGCCAAAAAAGGAAAATTAATATGTGAAATTCGTTTTAATTATTCATGTACGGTGAGCCCAAATCAAAGCTGCATTAATTCAAAAACGTTCAGAAATTAACTAAAAAAAACAAGTTTTTTAAACTGAAAGTAAGGAGCGACATTAAAACTTAAAACGAACAGAAATTATTCCGTATATGAAAGGGGATGTCCCCTCCTCGACGCCTCGCTCTTTACGCTAAAGTTTGACTCTGTTTCACAACTTTATTTTTTTTTAACAATAAAAAACTTTAGCGTAAAGAGCTAGGCGTTGAGGAGGGGACAGCCCCTTTCATATACGGTATAATTTCTGTTCGTTTTAAGTTTTAGTGTCGCTCCTTACTTTTAGTTAAAAAAACTTGTTTTTGTTTAGTTAATAGGGTTAGAGTTGAAGTTATGTTCAATTAAAGGAGTAAACTCAACTAGAATACCTAATATAAAACCTGATTTATACGTGAATTTGTTTTTTAATTGGGTACATCTAATTTGGTTCTTCTGTACCTTGGTCGAACCTCCCTAGATCTGAAGTCGTTATAGCATTTTGCTAATTTTGGTACCCAAGAAATTTAAAGATGTATAAAAAGGGGATGCTAATTGCTAGTTTCGATGCTCAGGGGAATCAGTAGGACAATGTAGATGAAATGATAGTTTTTCCATATATGCAGGGTACCCGTTGGATTATTACTTACTGAAACTGTTATGCCAGGAAAATTATATATATATATATATACACACACACACACACACACACACACACACACACACACACACACACACACACACACACACACACACACACACACACACACACACACACACACACACACACACACACACACACACACACACACACACACACACACACACACACACACACACACACACACACACACACACACACACACACACACACACACACACACACATATATATATATATATATATATATATATATATATATATATATATATATATATATATATATATATATATATATATATATATATATATATATATATATATATATATATATATATATATAACACAAACACACACAGACACACACACACAGACACACACACACACAAAAACACACAACAAAACACAAACACACACAACAACACACACACACACAAACACACACACACACACACACACACACACACACACAACACACACACACACACACACACACACACACACACACACACACACACACACACACACACACACACACACACACACACACACACACACACACACACACACACACACACACACACACACACATATATATATATATATATATATATATATATATATATATATATATATATATATATATATATATATATATATATATATATATATATATATATATATATATATATATATATATATATATATATATATATATATATATATATATATATATATATGTATATGTATATATATATATATATATATATATATACATATATATATATATATATATATATATATATATATATATATATATATATATATATATATATATATATATATAATGTTTTAGAGGTAATTACTTGGCGAGAAAAAAAAAAGGAGAGAGAGAGAAGAAGAAAAAAAGGACTGTCATCCTAATCCAGCAATTGAGATAAATGTTTACTTGAACGAGGTTTTAACCTTGCTCATCTATCCAATTACCTAGGACAAAACAGTATAACCGAACCATCAACCAAATCGAAATGTCCAACTCCATGCAAAGTCGTCATCAATAAATGTAAGTCGTTGTAAATATACAAGCAAAAGCACCTTAAATCTAGGCAAATATTTCCAAGTAGTACCTTTCATTGGGGCTCATCAGAAGAAATACCACCTGCCTTAACGGGATTCGAGGCTTTACATTTTTTACCCGGCACAGTGGAGCCTCTACCGTAAGATCTTTATGATAGCCTTATTTTAGGTAAAACTTGTGAAATACATGCATACTAGTAAAACTATTCAAAAAATACAAAGAAAATGAGATTGGTTCTTTCCTTAGTGAAATCTCATAGGTTAATGAAAGCAAAGACAATTTTGGAACAAATAAAGACTGGTCTGGACGTGTGTTATAAAACAAAGTGTTTTATTTGTATCTGGAACCAATTATAGGTTTAAAGTCCTTCAAGCCGGTTTGAAAACAATGTACAAATTCAAAATTCCAAAACAGAAAGTGAAAGAGAAATTATATTAAAAAATCATTCAGTATTTCTTTATAATTTTTTGTATATTTACCTAAAAGTTCAGGATACAGAAAACTTAATTTTTTAAATTGCCAACTAATTTTATTGGCAGAAAAACCTCTTAAGATCAGTTTTTGGCTAAGCTTTTCACATCTATTTCATAATCTGTGTAATTACTGCAAGTTCTTGCATACCTAAATAGTAGGGAATCAAAAGCAGAAGAAATAATATTTGAATGTATATTACTTTCAAGGAATGGAAAATTAATTACTTCAAAATTAAAATCATCCGTTTTATTATATATTTTAAAAACCAATTTATTATTATCTGAAATATTAATATTTAAATCCAAGAAATGGTCAGAGTGTCCTGTCCCATAGCTAGGCTCCAGAATTAACTCTTGTGGATAAATATTTTTTGAAATCTCAATAAACTCCGCGCAATTTATCAAACAGTTCGTGGTAACGAACTGTAAGTAAGGAGCGACCCGGCTCAATGGTAACCGAAACTCTAGAAAACGGGTTTTTGATACCAATAGATATATCAAAAGAATCAGATTTCAATGCTGATTTCAAATATATAACTTTCATCAAGTTTAGAGCTACCTATTAAAAGTTACGCGCCTGAGAAAATTTGGCTGATTTTCAAAAAAAGGGGGAAAGACCCCCTAAAAATTATAGAACCTTAATGAAAATCACACCATCATATTCAGCGTATCAGAGAACCCTACTGTAGAGGTTTCAAGCTCCTATCTACAAAAATGTGGAATTTTGCATTTTTTGCCAGGAGAAAGATCACGGATGCGTGTTAACTTATTTGTTTGTTTGTTTTTTGTTTTTTTTGTTTTTTTTCCCAGGGGTGTTTTTATAGACCCAGTCGTACGAGAATATCAGAAGATGGCTAGTTCGAACTGAAATAAAAAATTCTTGTGTTTTATTCTAGTCACCAAAAAAAATGGAGGGCAAATTGGCCCCCTACCAAGCTCATTTTTTCCCAATGTCTTCTGAGCAAAATTTCGAGACAGCCATTTTGTTCAACATGGTCGAAAATCTGATAAAAATGTCTTTTAGGATGACTTGATCCCCCGAAGTTCCCAGAGGGAGGGCTGAAAGTTATGAACTTTACTCAATGTCAAACAGTTCGTGGTAACGAACTGTAAGTAAGGAGCGACCCGGCTCAATGGTAACCGAAACTCTAGAAAACGGGTTTTTGATACCAATAGATATATCAAAAGAATCAGATTTCAATGCTGATTTCAAATATATAACTTTCATCAAGTTTAGAGCTACCCATCAAAAGTTACGCGCCTGAGAAAATTTGGCTGATTTTCAAAAAAAGGGGGAAAGACCCCCTAAAAGTTATAGAACCTTAATGAAAATCACACCATCATATTCAGCGTATCAGAGAACCCTACTGTAGAGGTTTCAAGCTCCTATCTACAAAAATGTGGATTTTTGCATTTTTTGCCAGAAGAAAGATCACGGTTGCGTTGGTATTTGCTTTTTTTTGTATTTGTTTGTTTGTTTTTTTTTTTTTTTTCCCAGGGTTTTTAGTATAGACCCATTGGGACTATAATATAGTAGGATGGCTAATTGGAACGGAAATTAAAATTTATATTGCCCTTTTTAATTTACCAAAAAAATGGAGGGCAACTAGGCCCCCTCCCACGCTCATTTTTTTCCCAAAGTCACCCGATCAAAATTTTGAGATAGCCATTTTGTTCAGCATGGTCGAAAATATGATAAAAATGTCTTTTAGGATGACTTGATCCCCCAAAGTCCCCAGGGGAGGGCTGAAAGTTATGAACTTTACTCAATGTTAACATATAGTATTGGTTATTGGGAAGTATACAGACTTTTTCAGAGGAGATTTTTCTGGTAGGTGGGGGATGGAGAGGGTCGGGGGCTATATGGAAGGATCTGTCCATGAAGGAAGTTTCCAGGGGGGAAGGGACATTGCTATGAAGGGGGCGCCGGATTTCCCAGCATTATTAAAGAAAAAGATCAGGAATTAAATAAAAAAAACAAGTTTTTCAACTGATCAACTGATTGTGATTAAGAGGTCATTTTTAAAGAACTGGAAAAAAAATTCGAACTATAGTTTAAAGAGCAGGGTATTGACTAGGGGGCGACCCCCCTAATATACGTGTTAAAAATTTATGAATAGAGAAGTTCGTTACGTAAGTTAATTCTAAGTTACGTATATTTATTACTAATAAAAACGTTCGTAAATAAAATTAAACAAGTTTCGAGAAAGCCATTTAACCAAATATAATATGCAAATTTTGTTTTAATTATTCATGTACGGTGAGCCAAAATCAAAAACTGCATTAATTCAAAAATGTTCAAAAATTAAATAAAAAAAACAAGTTTTTTTAACTGAAAGTAAGGAACGACGTCAAAGCTTAAAATGAACAGAAATTATTCCGTATATGAAAGGGCCTGTCCCCTCCTCTACGCCTCGCTCTTTACACTAAAGTTCGACTTTCTCACAACACTTTTTTTTTAAACAATAAAAAAAACTTTAGCGTAAAGAGCGAGGTGTTGAGGAGGGGACAGCCCCGTTCATATACGGAATAACTTCTGTTCGTGTTAAGTTTTAACGTCGTTCCTTACTTTCAGTTAAAAAAACTTGTTTTTTTTATTTAATTACTAAGAGATCGTCCAGATATCTTTTATTATTTGAAAGGTTATGTTTTACATTGCTTGGGGTATTTTTATATAGCATATATTCGTATTCTAGTCGACTGAAAAATATGTCCACTACAAACGAACTGGCATTACCGCCCAGAGGAATAGCGATACTTTGTTTATATAAATTACCATCAAATCTTATAAAAGTATTGAACAGAACAAATTCCAATAAATCACCTGACATATCCAAGCTATAACATCTTGAACTCGAACTCTGTAATGAATCTTCCCTTTAAATTTTCTCGACTGTTTATTCAATGCATTTGGTTAATTTGGCCTATAAACAATTCACATATCAGTACTCAGTTGAATAAAACAGCTTCAATTACTAGCATTAAAGGCAATATAGTTGTCCGCAGTTAAGTAAAAAAAAAAAAAAAAAAAAAACTTAAAATGCCCCAAGCAAAGGCTTCTAAAACTTACATGGCAATATGACTAAGCACAACCCTTAATTTGGACAGAAATGCGTAGGTCATTTTCATGGCAACATCCAACCTTCATTTTCTCTTATGTAGGGTTCATGTTAAGATTAAACTCAACTAATATAGTAAATATTTTGTGTGAAGCTTTTATTCATACTGTCCTGTCTTCACATTAGGTATTAAGGTCTTTGGCGTGAATGGAAGCTGTATAAATGAACTGAGTATTGATAGATTACAGTGATTATTCCTCTTGTGAACAGAGTAGAGTTTTTAATCTTTTAAATTTTGCATAATATTAGGGAGTAAAAGAAGTGACAGTCACTGGTTTGCGCTGATAGTTTCTCGTATGGACGGGCTAAAGTTTATAATTATGTAAATGCTCTGTAGTGTTTTGGACTAAAAGATTCGGTTGTCGGTAGATGGTGCTGATGACTTTTTTTTTTGAACTGACAAGAGTTTTTTAGTGCTGTCATACCAATAATCAGATTTTTTACTAAAAAACTGCGGATAGATAGTCTTTCGCAAACGTTAGGAAACGCAAAACTATAAAAGAAGTTAGAAGGCTGGAATAAGAGAGAAAAGGAATTCCAAGGCTAGTAAAATTTAAAAGCGAGAATAGATAAATGCAGTTAAAAGAGGCGAATGATTCGCCTCTGTTTCGCCACAAATGTTTTAACTTTTTTATTTTAGTTCTTTCAGTAAATAGCCACAAGGATTGCGCTGCAATACCACCATATAAATGATAAAGAATCAAAAACAAAGAATTAAACTAGGCGAATTTTTACATTATTAATTTTATAATTATCCGTTGCTTTATTCTTCTTCTCATTCTTTGTCGTTTATATTTTCTTTTTCTTCAATTCTAGGCTGGAGTAGTTGTTACCCATAGTCCAGCGCAAATGGGAACTACATTGATGCAGGAAATGACGAAATTGAAAATGATTTAGGCCTATTTATCTAAAACTGGCATCTGATTTGGGTATCGGATATCGCCTTTTTGATTCTGTTACATATTTTAATCATTAAATATGATTTTGTTTGTCACTTCTATGTTAGATTAATTTATACAGGACTTAAAATCCTTAATCAGTGAGTATGAGGAGAAACCAAGATTATAGAAAATTTGAAGACCTGGGGAATTTTGGGATTTGTGATTATTTATTAGTTTTTTTTTGTAATTATTAGTATAATTTTCAGTCTTTAGGTGAACTTTCGTGAGATGCAAGAACAAATTCTTTAGATAGAAAACAGTTTCGTATCGTGAGATGCAAAAAAGGGCTTAATTATTTCTAAAAAAATTTGAACTTGTTAATGAGTATAAATAGGCTAATTAAAGTGAAACAAAACTATTACGCAAGAAAAGATCTCTATGTGGTTTTGGTAGATAGCATCGTGATCAATATTAATAGCAAATCTCTGGGATAGTTACTTAATTCCTATCCATCCTCAGGGGACGTTCTGGGATCTTTTCAGAATTTCTTTGATAAATCAATTCTTTGATCAGAATTTCTTCCAGCTTATCATTGTGCTTCCTTTGAAGAGGATGGGTGCTTCCTTTTAATTCTAGTGTAGTTAGTTCACTAAACCCAGACTTAGTTCTTTACTGCTTTACAACTAATCAGAGGCAACGCTATAGCGTTGCCTATAGTAAAGCCAATACTGCTCCAATGTTTTATTTTTATTATTATTTTTTTTCCCAGAGGCACTTCATATGGAAGGGGTGGTCTTAGAAACTTCAAAGGGGGCCCATTCGATTGGAAATCATGAGTTCTAGTGCCCTTTTTAATAGTCGAAAGTGATTGGAAAGCAACTACCCCCCCCCCCCGCCCATCATTCCCCCAAACACATCCAATCAAAATTTTGAGATAGCCATTTTGTTCAGCATAGTTGATTTCCTGATAGAAAATATTTTTTGAGGAGGACACTCCCTCACAACCTTCAGGGCAAGGGTTTTAAGTTATGCCCTGGAGGCTTATAAGGTTCTTATAGAAGGCGTTGTCGTAGAAACTTCAAAAAGACCCATTCGATTGGAAATTCAAAGGGCTAGTGCCCTTTTTAATAGTCGAAAGTGATTGGAGGGCAACTAGCCCCCCCCCCCCACGCCCACCATTCCACCAAAAACATCCAATCACAATTTTGAGATAGCCATTTTGTTCAGCGTAGTTGATTTCCATATAGAAAATATGTTTCTGAGAAGGACACTCCCCCACAACCCTCAGGGCAAGGGTTTTTAGTTATGCCCTGGGGGCTTATAAGGTTTTTATAGAAGGTGTCGTCGTATAAACTTCAAACAGGCTCCTTCTATTGGAATTTCAATACAATTGTGCTCTTTTTAATGGTCGAAATTTATTGGAGGGCCACTAGCCCCCCCCCCACGCCCATAAGTCCCCCAAACACATCAAACCAACATTTTGAGTCAGCCATTTTGTTCAGCGTAGTTGATTTCCAGATAGAAAATATATTTTTGAGGAGGACACTCCCCCACAACCCTTAAGGCAAGGGTTTTAAGTTATATCCCGGGGGCATATAAGGTTTTTATAGAAGGCGTTGTCGTAGAAACTTCAAAAAGTACTCATTCGATTGGAAATTTAAATTGCTAGTTCCCTTTTTAATAGTCGAAAGTGATTTAAAGGCAACTGACACCCCTTCCACGCCTACCATTTCCCCAAACACATCCAATCAAAATTTTGATAAAGCCATTTTGTCCAACGTAGTTGAAAGTTCTGGAAATTATATGTTTGAGCAGGACACTCCCTCCACAGTCTTCAGGGGTAAGGGTTATAAGCTATGCCCTGGGGGTATATATGGTTCTTATGGAAGGAACACTCGTACAAACTTCCGAGAGGGCTCATTTGATTGGAAATTGAAAGTTCTACTTCACTTTTTAAGCGTCAAAAGATATTGGAGGGTAACCAGCCCCCCCCAAAAAACCTCCAACCCCCCCCCCCCCCAAATGCATCCAATAGAAATTTTAAGATAACTATTTTGTTGAAAATAGTTCAAAGGTCATAAAACAAAATTCCGATCACAAAACAAAAGTTCTGAAAATTATATGTTTGAGCAGGACACTCCCCCCACAGTCTTCAGGGATATATATGGGTCTTATGGAAGGGATGCTCGTATTAACTTCAAAGAGGGATCATTTGATTGGAAATTGAAAGTTCTAGTTCACTTTTTAAGAGTCAAAAGAGATTGGTGAGCACCTAGCCCCCCCCTCCCCTCCACGCTCTTTTTTCCTCAAACTCAACCGATCAGAACTTTGAGATATTTTTTTTTAAATAGTTCAATTACCAAATAACAAAAGCTCAAGTGTCAAGAAACCCCCACAGGGCCCGAGGGCAGGGGTTGTAAGTTATGCCCTGGGGGATACATGGTTCTTATTGAAGGAATGCTCGTAAAAATTTCAGAGATGGCTCATTTGATTTTAAATTGAAAGTTCTATTTAAGTTTTTTAGATTCAAAAGAGATTGGAGGGCAACTAGCCCCCCTGCACCACGCCCCTTTTTAATGCATCCAATAAAAATTTTGCGATAGCCATTAAGTTAAAAAATTTTCAAAAGTCAGAAAAAAAACTCAGGTGTCGTCATAACCCCCAGGGCCCCGGGGCAGGCGTTGTAAGTTATGCCCCTTGGCATATATTGCTCGTATGAAAGGGATGCTAGTATAAACTTCAGAGAGGACTCATTTGATTGGATATTGATAGTTCAAGCTCACTTTTTAAGAGTCAAAAGAGATCCGAGGGCAGCTAGCCCCCCCTCCCCACGCCTTCTTTTTCAAAACCCATTTGATGAAAATTTTGAGACAAACATGTTGTTAAAAATAGTTCAAAGGTTGGATAAGAAATAATCCGGTGTCAATAGAACCCCCCCCAGGACACAAGGGAAGGCGTTCTAAGCTATGCCCTAAGGGCATGTATGGTTTTTATGAAAGGGATGCTCGTATAAACTTCATAGAGGGTTCATTTGATTGGAAATTGAAAGTTCTAGTTCACTTTTTAAGAGTCAAGAGAGTTAAACTAGCCCCCCCCCCCACGCTCTTTTTCCCCAAACGCGTCCGCTACAAATTTTGAGATAGCCAGTGTTTTGGAAATTGTTCAAAAATCAGATAGCAAAAACACCCTCCAGAGCCCGGGTGTAGGCGTTGTAAGTGTTTTTCTGGGGGCGTGTATGGTGCTTATGAAAGGGATGCTCGTATAAACTTCAGAGGGAGCTCATTTGACTGGAAATTGAAAGTTCTTGTTCAAATTTTAAGAGTCAAAAGATATCCGAGGGCAACTAGCCCCCCCCCCCCAACACACTCTTTTTTCCCCAAGCCCATCCGATAAAATTTTTATAATAGCCATTTCATTAAAAATAGTTCAAAGTTCAGATAACAAAATACTCCGGTGTCGAAACAGCCCCCCAGGGCCCGGGGGAAGGCGTTGTAAGTTATGCCCTGGGGGCATATCTGGTTGTTATGGAAGTGATGCTCGTATAAACTTCCTAGGCAGCTCATTTAATTGGAAATTTAAAGTTTTAATTCATTTTTTAAGAGTCAAAATTGATTGAAGGGTAGCTAGACTCCTCCCACACTCCATTTATTTTTTTCCCAGAGGCACTTTATATAGAAGGGATCGTCTTATAAACTTCAAAGGGGGCTTATTCGATTAGAAATCGAGAGTTCTAGTGCCCTTTTTAAGAGTCAAAAGTAATCAGAGGGCAACTGCCCCCCCAAGCCCTTTTCCCCCAAATACATCTGATAAAAAGTTTGAGGTAGCCTTTTTGTTAAAAATAGTTCAAAGATCAGATAACAAAAACTCCTTTGCGTATGACCATTTCGTTAAAAATAGTTCAAAGGTCAGATAAGAAAAACTCTCGTGTCGCCCCCCCCAGGGCCGGGGTAGGCGGTGTAAGTATTGCTCTGGGGGCATTTGTGGTTCTTATGGAAGGTGAGCTCGTATAAACTTCGGAGGGCTAACAAAAACTCCGGTGTCCACACAACCCCCCAGGGCCCGGGGGGCAGGCATTGTAAGCTATATCTTGGGGCCGTATGTGGTTTTTATGAATGCTCGTATAAACTTCAGAGAGGGTTTATTTGTATGGAAATTAAAAGTTGTATTTCATTTTCTCAGAGTGAAAAAAGATCGGAGGGCAACTAGCCACTCCCGCCCTTCACGCCCTTGGGTGTATCGGATGGATAAACCCATCCGATAAAAATTTAAAGTGACAATTTTGTTAGAAATAGTTCAACCATCAGATATTAAACCTCGAGGGTCGACACAACCCCCCAGGGCCCAGGGACAGGCGTTGTAAGTTAAACTTTGAGGATATATATGATTCTTATAGAAGGGATACTCGTATAAACTTCAGAGAAGGCTCATTTGATTGAAAATAGAAAGTTCTAGTTCACTTTTAAAGAGTCAAAAGAGACCGAAGGTTAACTAGCCCCCACATGCCACTTTTCCCCAAACCAACCCGATAAAAATTTCGAGATAGCAATTTTGTTAAAAATAGTTGAAACATCAGATAATAAAAACTCCGAGGTTGACACAGGCCCATTTTTTAACTTTGATATTGTTACTTTGATACCAGTTTTGATACTTCGATGAATATTTTTTTTTTTAAGTTTAATTTTGAAATAAGGAATTTTTAAAAACTTGAAATTTTTCGCAATCAAAAACGAACAAAAATTAATTAAAAAAACTTTCCGAAAAATAAGTTTTTCAAAGAAAAGTAAAGGTCATTTTAAACTTAAGCTCAGCAGATACAAATACCTTTTAAAACTCAAATTCAAAACGATCAGAAATTACTACTAAATAATAAATAAAACCCAAAACGAACAGAAATTAAATAAACAATCATAGCAAAAACATACAACAAGTAATAATGTATATGAACAAATAAATACTACATTGAGTAATGATTGGACTTAATATTAATTTGAATCTTGAGACAAAAAAAATTATTTTCCTATTGAAGTATAAATGAAACCAAAAACGAAAAGGAATTAAACTAGTCAACAAGGTAAGGACACGTCAAGTAGCTGCTAATGTCAATTAATAGGTGCATCTTAAAACGAATGAAACTTAAATTGAATATGCAAATCAAGCTTGAATAGAAAAAAAAATCACTACAAACAAGAGTTCAGGTATGAGCTCCTTCTCTCACTGTAAAAGTCTAAAACCTACTGCGTCATTGGCGCTTTACTGAAAACTATATGGGTCTTGAACAGTCTTCGAAAGTATAAACAATATCAAATTGAATATTTGATGGATAATGATATTAATTGTTGAAAGATCCGACAGTTCAAGAATTTATTTTACTGTAATTGTATTTTTATTTTCAGTGCTGTAAGAACTGGAAAAGAAAATATTTGTAATGTAATTTGTTTCCAGTTGAACAACGTTTTCTCGCGTTATCACGAGTTTATTAGCGTTCCTTTACGTCAATAAAATATAAAATGAAACAAGACTAAAATATAAAATGAAACAAACTTGAACAACGTTTACTCGCGTTATCACGGGTTTATTAGCGTTCCTTTACGTCAATAAAATATAAAATGAAACAAAGTTGAACAACGTTTTCTCGCGTTATCACGGGTTTATTAGCGTTCCTTTACGTCAATAAAATATAAAATGAAACAAGACTAAAATATAAAATGAAACAAAGTTGAACAACGTTTTCTCGCGTTATCACGGGTTTATTAGCGTTCCTTTACGTCAATAAAATATAAAAAGAAACAAGACTAAAATACAAAATGAAACAAAGTTGAACAACGTTTTCTCGCGTTATCACGGGTTTATTAGCGTTCCTCTACGTCAATAAAATATAAAATGAAACAAGACTAAAATATAAAATGAAACAAAGTTGAACAACGTTTTCTCGCGTTATCACGGGTTTATTAGCGTTCCTTTGCGTCAATAAAATATAAAATGAAACAAGACTAAAATATAAAATGAAACAAAGCTGAACAACGTTTTCTCGCGTTATCACGGGTTTATTAGCGTTCCTTTACGTCAATAAAATATAAAATGAAACAAGACTAAAATATAAAATGAAACAAAGTTGAACAACGTTTTCTCGCGTTATCACGGGTTTATTAGCGTTCCTTTACGTCAATAAAATATAAAATGAAACAAGACTAAAATATAAAATGAAACAAAGTTGAACAACGTTTTCTAGCGTTATCACGGGTTTATTAGCGTTCCTTTACGTCAATAAAATATAAAATGAAACAAGACTAAAATATAAAATGAAACAAAGTTGAACAACGTTTTCTCGCGTTATCACGGGTTTATTAGCGTTCCTTTACGTCAATAAAATATAAAATGAAACAAGACTAAAATATAAAATGAAACAAAGTTGAAAAACGTTTTCTCTCGTTATCACGGGTTTATTAGCGTTCCTTTACGTCAATAAAATATAAAATGAAACAAGACTAAAATATAAAATGAAACAAAGTTGAACAACGTTTTCTCGCGTTATCACGGGTTTATTAGCGTTCCTTTACGTCAATAAAATATAAAATGAAACAAGACTAAAATATAAAATGAAACAAAGTTGAACAAAGTTTTCTCGCGTTATCACGGGTTTATTAGCGTTCCTTTACGTCAATAAAATATAAAATGAAACAAGAATAAAATACAAAATGAAACACAGCTGAACAACGTTTTCTCTAGTTATCACGGGTTTATTAGCGTTCCTTTACGTCAATAAAATATAAAATGAAACAAGACTAAAATATAAAATGAAAAAAAGATGAACACCGTTTTCTCTCGTGATAACGGGTTTATTAGCGTTCCTTTACGTCAATAAAATATAAAATGAAACAAGACTAAAATATAAAATGAAACAAAGTTGAACAATGTCTTCTTGCGTTATCACGGGTTTATTAGCGTTCCTTTACGTCAATAAAATATAAAATGAAACAAGACTTATTACTTTTATGTATCTTCAAAATTACTTGGGAATGGTTTGGTCATTGATCTTTTGATGAGTCTTGATCAACAAACAGCTCAAGTCAAAAAATACAGCCAGAAAAAAAATCGTATATTTTACGTCATAAAAACTTTATCCACAAATTTGCCACCTCTCCCCTGGCAGCTGGCTAGAATTTGACGGGTTTTTTTTTTTTTTTTTGGCTGAAGATAATCATACGCCGGAACTTTATATATTTTTTTGTTTACTCAACAAATGAATATAAATGTAAGCATAAACTTCACAATATCCGGGAGGAAAACTCACCTCCTTGAATCCGTCATCATGCTGATAATAAAAAGCGACCATTCGCCTTCAGTGCTCTCATAGCAGACGTTCCACCACATACTTAAAAAGTAGTTCGAGCCTATATTATTATTCATATTTATTGATTATAATTATAGCATGGAAAAATACTTTGAAATAATCACCAAATATTTTGGAATAATCAGCAAACAGACTAATATTCTTTGACACACTACGGATCTTTTAAATGATTAATTAAAAAAACTTAACTTGAAACGGGATGTTGAGTGGCTCGAAATTGTTCGAGGACATGTGGCTAAATTCACCAGAAAATTGGCCACTTGTCTCACATCAAAAAACTCTTGCCACTGAAACTTCCTTCTTTGGTCTTTAGGTGTAAACTTAGACAAGTGTCTTTTCTTAATCATTATCTGTCGCCACATTATAATGCAAAAATTTTTAAAGAGCTAGTTTCTAATCATTCCACTGGAAGTCGTTAGAAGAAAAAAAAAGAGGAAACTGAATTATTGATGCAAAGAAGTATTTGCTTGGGACATATTAACATACAACATACATATTTGCATAAAACCATTAGAATTAACAACAGTTGAATTTGTCTTCTAACGTATTAAGTTCTTACAGATTGCTGTAAATTTTATCAAACGAAAATGACCGCGATGTAGTACCATCTTATTCCAGCTGGATTGTGTGATTTAATTTTAGTTCTTAAAACATTTTTCCATAAAAGAGAAAAGAACTCCTTTAAATACCTATTAATTAGGAATAGCAATAGTAACTTTTTGCAGTGTGTAACCAGGAAGGTTTCCTATGTTTTAAGCAAGTTTTGCTGGCCAAAAATATCCTTTTTCAAAGCTAAAATGCCACCTTAAAAAGGAAAAAAGCTTACAGCTGGAATAATTTCTTCTGTTCTGGTCGTTAACAATTTTTCAGAAGTTTTCAGAATCGATTTTCAACGGCGAGTTGTTAGAGATATTAAGGAAAACACTTAGACAAGGAGTGAAAAAATAGCCCATCGAGCATCAATTAGATAATCTATCCGCAATCTACAAGTAGATCTTAAAACAGTATGAAGCACCGCAGTTCTACATAGAAACGTTCAGCTGCTCCTGCTGGTCACGCGTTACTGGGAGGGGCTTGTCGCATCTGGACATTTTGTATATTATACGAAGTTGGTTCTGTCCAACAGTGCTATTCTTAAGCTACTGGATCCCTTAGGTTCCTCCAGTTGAACTTAATCTGTATGACTGATCTTCACTTACCGCTGTTTACTTTGAACTGCGAAGTCGGATAATCAAGATGATTGTTTCATTTCTTAAATATAGCTGCGACCGAAAAATGTCCCAACATTTTTGGTAAAATAAAAAAAAGTCAGGTGCACATGTTAATTTTAGTAATGCTAATATCTTACATTTTAGGTTTTAGTATAAGAAACATTTTTAAGTTTTATTCCCCTTTCATTACGAATTGTATACTTTTTATATTGTAAAGTTTGTAATATTAAAGGCGGAACCATTTAGTTGTCAGGTTATTTTTGCGGGCACCGAATGTCCAAGCGAGCAGAGGCAGTCAGGGCACCTCTCCTATACGTATATAAATATACATATATATATTTATCTATATATATATATATATATATATATATATATATAAAATATATATATATATATATATATATATATATATATATATATATATATATATATATATATATATATATATATATATATATATATATATATATATATATATATATATATATATATATATATATATATATATATATATATATATATATATATATATATATATATATATATATATATATATATATATATATATATATATATATATATATATATATATATGTGTGTGTGTGTGTGTGTGTGTGTATAGCATGTACAGCATATAGTATATAGTATATATAGCACATTACTTTTTTATTCTTCAAATATACCCCCTCCTTTTAATTTCAGGTTTGATTATTAATAAAATTTAGTGAATATTATTTGATCAAAATTACCACTTAAAAGTGTATTCAGTTATAAAATAATTTCCGTTGTTTTTTGATTTCTTAGTATTGGCGTATGAATAGGATTCTTTTTCCCGAGAATAAGATAACGCTAGTTTCGAATAGTTCCATCTCCCTGCCAATTTTCCACTGATTTAAACTTGGCTTTCGATTCAGTTGACGTAGCCTAGCTCCGGTGAAATTGTCACTTTCAGCCGGAACTTTCTGGGGATCAACCTGGATGTACAAAGATCTGGGTAGTTCACCGAAGGTTCTTCAATAATGATTAGTTTTAGGTGGATTTGCCTTTCGAGTTTATTGATTGTTGTATTTTCTGGATACCTTTCAAAGGCAGAAGGTAATTCTATATTAATTCGAAATGTATGTATGTATATATATATATATATATATATATATATATATATATATATATATATATATATATATAATTATAACATGTATATTTAATGATAAACTTAAAAATAAAAAGGACCTCGTCAATGTTCTCAGTACTTAATTTTGTTAGTATATTTTATAAATTTGATTAAGTTTTCGTTAGCTCTAAGTATTTCAAGCTGGTTGGTATACCCTAGTAAAGGGCGAGGCGCTTTCAATAACCAGTAAGTGAAAAGGGTTTATAGAATCATATGCATTAAATTCTTCTTACCACTATAACCAAATTTCGCAACGCTTGTCAAGACTAGACATGCCTTTAGAAGTAATTCCCACACTCGGTAGTCGAGGCTTCCTCTGAGGCCACTCTGTTTTCTTCAAACAATACAAAATTTTCCGGTAAGTTTTGATTCATGTTTATTACCTCCTAATATATTTTTAGCCAATAAAAATAGTGGGTTTTGCAGGAAGGGGGTAATAACGAAAATAATGCACTGACCCATCCACCAAGTGTGGATTTTGTAGCTTTTTCTTGGGGGGGGGGAATATCAAAGAAATAGGATGCACTGACCTACCAATAAGATGTTGATTGATGGTTGGTTTTGATAAAGTAGTCGGAAAGTCTACAGACGTTTCAGGAGGGATTTTTTTTCTAAAGGGGGGGGGGTGTCGGAGGAGGCAGTTACGGAGGAGGATACTTCCATGGATGTTGTTTCCTTGGGGAAAGGGACATTTCTATGAAGGAGGTGCCGGATTTCCCAGCATTATTCAAAAAACGATCAGAAATTAAATTAAAAAAAAACAAGTTTTTTAACTGAAAGTAAGGAGCAACATTAAAGCTTAAAACGAACAGAAATTTTTACGTATATGAGGGAGTTCACCCCTTAGTTAATACCTGGCCCTTTTCGTTTAAGTTTTTTTAGTAGTTTCAAAAAAGCTATCTATTCTAATTAACCGGCCTTTCTGAATCAGGGGTTTGTGATTCGAACGAAATTCGAATTTCAGCGTAAAAAGCAAGGTATTGACTAGGGAGATAATCCCGTTATATAAGTAATAAAACATAAGACTATAGAAGTTCGTTATGTAAGTTAATTCGTAAGTTACGTCGGAACAAAATTTCGTCAAAGCCATTTATAGTCCAGTAAAAGTACGGAGAAAAGTGGGTCGACCCGAAAAAAATTGCAACAAAAGGTTTTTTTACACCAAAATGTTCAGAAAAAATCGCTGAACAACATATCCAAAATCCACTAAAATCGACAGCCGGAAAAACCTTCTAGGGCTGCTTAAAGGGGGTGAAAGGGGGCGAAAAATTGTGTATTTAAATTTTTGACATTTAGAAAGCTTTTTTTACGCTAAAATGTTCAAAAAAATCGCTGAACAACATATCCAAAATTTGCTAAAATCGCCCTCCGGGAAAACCCTCTGGGGCTGCTTAAAAGGGGTGGAAGGGGGCGAAAAAATAGGTTTTTTCATTTCTGACATTTGGGATGCTTTGTTTACACTAAAATGTTCAGAAAAAATCGCAGAACAACATATTCAAAATCCGCTAAAAGTGCCCGCCGGGAAAACCTTCTGGGGCTGTTTAAAGGGGGTGAAAGGGGTGAAAAATCCTTTTTTCGATTTTTGTTATCTCGGTACGTTCTGAGACTCGATTCTGGTATAAATCAACTCGCTGAAACCGAAAATGATGTTACTTTTATTGCAATACGTCTGTAACATATATTAAACTATAAATAAGATTTTAATAACTCCATCGCAAAAATAAAGGAAATAGCTTTTCTTCCGAAGTGTTAGAAAGATCAGATCAATGGAAGCTTGAAATACTTCAAACAGCGAAACAGGAAAATTTCGAACGGCAATTTAAAGGAGCAGAGAAGTACCCCACTCTTTGTTGCTTCCCTAATCGTTGGAAACCTGGTTATCCGATGAGAATCAATCGTGTGAAGACCAGACTGTAGAAAAAGGGAAACTATAGGCATAGACGCATAGAAACTAGAAAAATCATTCTTATTGTCGGTTTCTTTCACAATTGGAAAACAAAAACATTAACTCGCCCGTATATAAATCACAGTTTTGATAATCATCATTTTCAGATCATATATTACTGAGAATCATCATTTCATTAATGAGCACTACAAAAGAGCACAACCAGCGCTATTGCAAAAAACTAAAATTCTTCTTCTTCTAGAGATGTTGGTTCAGAGTTATTACAGCTTCTTCCCATGCACTCTCCGCAAGCAAGTTTGCAGGGCATGCCATTCTTACGGCAAGTGCATCTGGCCGTATCGCAACCTGATTTGCATTTGCAGTGGATAATTTGAAGAAGACTTTGGGGAGCTGGTTTCTTCCCCGTCATTACTGGGATGTAATTATCAGCAGAGAGTCGCCATCCCCAGTTTTCCGGTTTCATCGCAGCAGCCTTGCTTTTCCATTCCATTACCTGCAAATACTAGCGAAAAGAATGGAACTTCGCAGCTGATGGTGTGGGAGGCATCTGATCAGGGCAGACAAATGCGGAAGAGGAAGCGAGCTTGGACAAGAACAGACGATGTCTCAAGGACACGAGAGTTTCTCCAGGCTTTCCTTTATAAATTTTCCAAAGAGCTTGTTCACCAGCTACAATGAGCTCGTCTTTCGTAGCTTTCGAGTCCATAAAAACCTTAGCGGCCTCATGGAAAGACAGATCGGACCGGTAAAATCACAGTCCGACAGATTTACCAATTCCTTGCAACCTTAAAATGGTGTCACAGCCTCGGAACACGTGCAGAAATAGAATTGCACCACACATGTCCTTTACTTTTTCTTTGATGGAGCAAATATTCCATAGCTTATGTTCGTTTGAAGCTTTCGCCTCGGATCTGAAATACAGGCTTTTGTGGGTGGCAGTGACATGATAGAGAGAAGGATAAGGAGGTCAGTGTCGTTGCCGATGAGACACTTCAACTAAGTTCTAGCGCTATGAATGGTTGTTGATTCAATTAGGACATCTGCGTCAGCAGAGGCATGTTTACCAATCAACCTGCTGAGGACAATTTTTCTCCTATTGCAAGATTTATCCGCTGCTTGTTTGTGCAGTTTTGCAAGAACTCCTCTTTCTGTCTTGTTAACTTTGTTGTACCAGTGAATTCTACCACTGGGCACTGTTTACCCCTGGAACGTTTGAGGTGAGCCATGCCTTTCGTCGAAGGACCATTTTCATATCCATCAAAAACTGCCGAAGCTTTTCCAAATCTAGTGGTGACTTACTTGACTTAACTTTCGCAAATGAAGTCAAATGTAGAATTGGGCTGCCAAGTCAATTTCTGGAGCAGCCAGCCGCCGTCAACAACAAAGTCGCACGAGTCTAACTACTCATCCGAATGGTCCCCTGATGCCTTTCGAATCGCGTTTGACAGAGATGGTTTGTCTGCAGGACGCAGAACTTCATAGGATCCAAAAAGGGATGGGGGATACGTACAAAGCTCATACGACAAAAGGTCTCGAAGATCGAATTCTTCCCGGTTCGCCACCGTAGCTAAGTGCTGGAACAGAAGCCCTTAATCTACATGAACCGGTTCACCATCGATGTTAACAGCTGATTTGGATGCCATTGTAACAGCCTTGTCTTTCTTCCGGAACGAAAATGAATCAGCTGCCTTCCCAGTCATTTCGTCTAGAATTCAGGCTCCAACTTCTTTTGCGTTGTCCGCATCTACATTAGCTGTTGCATTTACGCGGTAACGATGTTGAGGAGCCCTCCGTGTCGTCTGAATAGAATCTGGGCTCGCAAAATGTCTAAGACCGTCATCGTGTTATCAGTATCACTTTTAATCCTTCACTGGAATATTTCGACATGCTGAATACCCTGTTTATTAACTCAGGCTA
This sequence comes from Artemia sp. Qi Xiang Cuo, assembly GCF_049724085.1. Classification (NCBI taxonomy): domain Eukaryota; kingdom Metazoa; phylum Arthropoda; class Branchiopoda; order Anostraca; family Artemiidae; genus Artemia; species Artemia sp. Qi Xiang Cuo. The sequence goes on from NC_142797.1 coordinate 81,643,245, forward strand.
GTCAGGCCTTGCATTGATGTACTTAATTCAGCCAGGATCGGCATGAAAAAAGCCCATATTAGACGCTGAGTTTGTGTGATCCCCCGTCCACGAGTTAGTCCACCTGTTGTCTTCAAACTGTGCATTAGAGCCTGCTCAATGACTAGATCCGGTGACAATCCAGCCCAGTACCGATCGCTTCTCCTTATAACAAACTTACCGATTTTGAAACTTGAGTAGAGCTCTGGATTGTTTTCTTTCAGGTCAACCATAGTCTGGAGATGAAGACGAGCAGACTTTGCGTACAGGTTGTGCCCTGCTGCCGCATAGTACGGAAGCATCTGTTTAAGGCTATTCAAATACAGATCCCAGTTCCCGCACCTCTCTGCTCTAGTAAAATTGCGCAACACTTTCACCATGTCCATGTACTGAAACCACAAGCATGCTGTTCGATTGCCCCTTAGCTCCTTAGTCTCTGCTTAGCTCCTTAGTCTCTCCTTAGTCTATGCTTAGTCTCTCTTTTTCTAAAGTCTAGTTTTCACAAGTTTGATTCTCATCAGATAACCAGGTTCCCGACGACTAGCGAAGCAAAAAAGAATGAGGTACTTCTCTGCTCCTTTAAGTTCTATATTTTCCTCTATTGCCTTTCGCAGGCTGTTAGATGTATTTCAGGCGTCCATTGATCTAATCTTTCTGTAAAACTTTAGAAGAAAACTACTTCCTTTATTTTGACATTGGAGTTATTAAAATCTTTTTTTTGGTAGTTTAATATAAGTTGGAAAAGGGTTACAATAGAAGTGATATCATTTTCGGTTTCAGCGAGTTGATTTATACCAGAATCGAGTCTCCGAACGTACCGAAATAACAACATCGAAAAAAGGATTTTTCACCCCTTTCACCCCCTTTAAGCAGCCTCAGAAGGTTTTCCGGGCGGGCAATTTTGGTGGATTTTGGATATGTTGTTCTGCAATTTTTTCTGAAGATTTTAATGTAAACAAAGCTTCCCAAAAGTCAAAAGTTAAAAAACCTTTTTGTTCGCCCCCTTCCACCCCCTTTAAGCAGCCCCAGAAGGTTTTCCCGGTGGGCGATTTTAGTGGATTTTGAATATTTTGTTCAGCGATTTTTTATGAACATTTTAGTGTAAAAAAGCTTCCTAAATGTCAAAAATGTAAATACCTAATTTTCCCCCCCTTCAACCACCTTTAAGCAGCCCCAGAAGGTTTTCCCGGAGGGCGATTTTAGCGGATTTTTGATATGTTGCTCAGCGATTTTTTCTGAATATTTTGGTGTAAAAATAACCTTTTGTTGCAATTTTGTCCCGGTCAAACCGTACTTTTACTGGCCTATTAGCCAAAAAAGTAAAACTAATATGCAAATTTCGTTTTAATTATTCATGTATGGTGAGCCAAAATCAAAGCTGCATTAATTCAAAAACTTTCAGAAATTAAATAAAAAAAAACAAGTTTTTTTAACTGAAAGTAAGCAACGACGCCAAAACTTAAACGAAAAGAAAATATTCCGTACGTGAAAGTTGCTGTCCCCTCCTCAACGCCTCGGTCTTTACGCTAAAGTTTGCCTCTATCTTACAACTTTATTTTTTAAAACAATAAAAAAAACTTTAGCGTAAAGAGCGAGGCGTTGAGGAGGGGACAGCCCCTTTCATATACGGAATAATTTCTGTTTGTTTTAAGTTTTAATATTGCTCCTTACTTTCAGTTAAAAAAAACTTGTATTTTGTTATTTAATTCTGAAAGACCTTTTAAATTGTGCTTACAGTCATTTGTTGGGTACGATGTAGACTGAATACTCGCACGTGGAATAATTGCTTTGTGTACCCGTAATTTGATATTAGGTTATTTTATACAACTAAAGATGTATCAACCTGTTAAGATTGTTTTTCCTTCTTTTCCCCCCTAAATTGAAAAAAAATAAATTAATTTTGGATGATACGGTGGTCATGACAGAAAGACTGAAGTGTTACATTAACTCAAAGAGACTTACTAGTCGTATACCTGACCATCCAGTATGTGTCCTAGTAAATGCTGCAAAAATGCTAATAAGAGGGACAAAATCGCTTGTTAGTTGGAATACCGTAGTTTCCTTTTCCTTATCCAAACATTTTTTTTTTAACTTTCTATTGGTCTTTTTTATGATAGTTTTTACGGGTTCAGGTGTATAATAATTTAGAGTCGTATGATACCACTAGACTACCATTTGCGTGTTTTTCGTCCAAGAGTTGTGTCAGCTGGAATTCCTTTTACAGGGAATCGGCACACGAGTAACGGAATCAACATTCTTAAAATAAAATTCCTGTTTTTATTCCTGTTATTTGGGGTAAAGGTAGTGGAGTAATTGATGCAACCCCCTTGGTTTCTCAATCCTTGACAGGATTAGAACATGTCATTATCAGTCAGAAACTAAGGTGGTTCCAGAAGGTCAGCAAAAAGGAATAACGTTAGTGGAATAGTGTGCCTTCATCTTTCAACATAAAATGCAGGAAGATGGGATGGGGGAGGGGTGGAAAAGACTGTTTGTACCTAATATTGAGATTGTGGTGCGGAGAAAGGAAATGCATATATCTCCCAACAGGAGTGCTAGAAGACGGAGGGACATTTGTCCTGTGTAAATTCTTAGCTCCGTTACTTGAAAGATAATGTTAATTAGTATATACGTGTATGTGTTCCATCTGTATAAAATCAACTATGTTTCACCTATTCTGTTCATTTCTCTGTTGAATTTGTAGCTAAGCTAATCATACTAGAAACTTGAAAATTGACGTAGACTGATTTTTAATTATGAAAATGGTAATAGACTATAAAGAATAGAAAAAAAACGGAAAATAAGGAAAACCAGAAATGTGACGTTATACCCAAAAGCATGGGAGGGGTGAAGTCCCAACCTTGCCATTGGTGAGGTTTGACAGCCGGAGGCCGTTATTGGCGAGGGCCAAAGGCCCTAACGACTCAAGAGAGGCGAAAAAATGCCGACGAAGCTATGATGCTGTGGTATCATATATTCCTTTCTTCACCTTATATTTCTCTCAATTTAAAATTTGTGCAAATTAATCATGAAACAGACAGCAAAACCTTAAGTTTTGTACTGTAACATCATTCTATTGGGCGATTTTACCTCGTGGCTCCATGGTGTCGTTATATAGTATTAATCCCAATTATGACCAACATTAAAGAGTGGATTTTTTGAAAACTAGTTGATGTAAACATCTGTCATTTAGGGAGGCGAGTACCAGACATCAAACATCCAGAAGGGTCTGTCTGTATTAAAACGTCAGAAAAGTAGCTGTAAAACACAAGCTTGCTAACTGACAAAAATTAATCCCCTAATCTCGGTTGTAATCTTGCACGACTTTATAAACAAATGCAAGGTAAACATGTACTAAGAATTATCATGGCTCTCTGGTAAAATTTGAGAAAAATAAATATTAAAAAAAAAAGCAAGCTGATAGTGCATTTACACATTGTGAAAATCCGTCCGGATTTAGCAATCCGTACGGAGATTCCGTCCGTTTTCGTGCTTAACTCTAGCTTTCCGCAAAGATTTGTCCAAATCAGGACGGATTCTTGGCAAGGCTTTTAAAAGAATAAAACCATGGCTATGGATCATCAAAAACTTCATGAACTTATAACATTGGTTCAAGGCTACCCCAGCTTATATGATACTGCTCGCCCAGGCTATAAGAAAACCAAGGAAAATGGTTTCACTTGGCTCTCTATTGCTCAACAGCTTTCAAAGGAGGGTCACGCTGACGCATTTATTTGAAAAGTTTGCCTTAAAACATAGCGTTTTCTGGGATTTCGTTCGAAAAGATAAGGACGGATTTCCGCAATGTGTAAATGAATCCTGACTTGCTCGACTGTTCTAAACCAAATATGTATAAAGCCCTTCAGCGCGCTACTGCAAATATTTTAGCTGCTTTGTGAATTTTAGCTTAGTTCATGAATGCTGTTCGTCATAACAGCTTTTTTTTATAAGACAGAATCAAAAAGGAAGGTTTGGATAAATAATCTTGCTTCATTATGGTAAAAAAAAACAATATACAATGACCTCAGGATGTCTTCAGCTAGATTGGCTGGAAATTTCGTTGTCCTGTTCATGACCCATCTCCCCTACCCTTAGGAATTGAACACACCACTATAAATATTTCCAGTGAATGAAATCTTCAAGCACCAAATCAATTGAAAATATAAATAATAAGAGTGTTTTTCCTTTTGAAATAATATGAGTGTTTTGAAATATTATTTAATATATTTAATTAATATTTAATAATATTTAATTAAATAATATTCAATTGAAATAATAAGAGTGTTTTTCCTTTTTTTGAAATAATATGAGTGTTTTGAAATAATATTTAATATATTTAATTAATATTTAATGATATTTAATTTAATTTAAATATTATTTAATTAAATATTTAATAATATTTAATTAAATAATATTTAATTGAAATAATAAGAGGTTTTGGCCTTCTGAAATAATATGAGTGTTTTGAAATAATATTTAATATATTGAATTAATATTTAATAATATTTAATTTAATTTAAATATTATTTAATTAAATATTTAATAATATTTAATTAAATAATATTTAATTGAAATAATAAGAGTGTTTTTCCTTTTTTTGCAATAGTCCCTTCTGTAAACCAGGTTTTGACCAATACCCTTAAAATACCAAGAAATACCTGTCTTAATTGAGTTCAAGCTAGCAAAGGCTTTAAGAATAAACTTTTTTTGCGTCTTGAATGACTGGTGATTGAAAGGGATTCTTATTTTGACTTGGTCGTTTATTCAGCTGGCTCTGCAGTTGTTGAGCATCTATTTAAACGATTCCGGTTTACTTTGGCAAAATATGTCAGCAGCAAAGATATAAATAGGAGAGTGTATTTATTTCAGCGAAAATTTACTGGTACTGACGTTTCCATTTGCTCAAATAACTTAACAAAAAGATGAACAGTTTTTCAAATGCTCTAGTTATAATAAGACTGAAATAATGCACAAAGATTCGTATATGCGCCTTGTTTAGAGTATCCTCATTATTAGTTTTTATAATTTTGTTTTCATGCAGCCTTGCTCTTTTTATGTGATAAGGGGCAGGGGATAAAACCTCAAGGACCCAAACCTCGAAGAGATAGAGTAATAGATTTTCAATGCAGAATTTCTTCTGCAATCGAAGCTTTTTTTGCAACTTCACCTTTCAATTGAATAGAAAAGTTAATAATTTTCACTTCACGCACGTGCATTTGTTCTTTAATCAATTGTTCAATTTTCTTATTTTAAGTTTCTTATTATTTTCATATTAATTGTTCAACTTTCCTACTTCTAAAAGTCTGGATCCCTCAGGAACAAATATGAATCGCTCTTAAGGGTTTCAAGAGCTTCTTAAATACAAACTAACCCTATCATGGTGTGCTTATGTAATCTGTAAATCCAAGTCCGAGTGATAAATTGAAAATAAAGAGCGGCCTACAGAAAAAAAAAGTTCAAGATTGACACGAAATTTCTATAAGTCCTGATGCTAAATCAAATTATTTACCTGTGTACTTTAGGTAACTTAGTGTACTGCCTTAGGTAACTTTAATACCCATGGTAATTAACTGCTTTGTTTACTGTATCTTTTCTTGTAAGCTGTGATAGCTCGATTTTAACATAGTCTTCAAGCACCTCGCCCGTTAAAATACCCTTTGGAATTAACTGCTTTGTTTACTGTACATTTTCTTGTAAGCTGTGATAGCTGGATTTTAATGTAGTCTTCAAGCACCTCGCCCGTTAAAATACCCTTTGGAAGTAACTGCTTTGTTTACTGTACATTTTCTTGTAAGCTGTGATAGCTGGATTTTAATGTAGTCTTCAAGCACTTCTCCCGTTAAAATACACTTTGGAATTAACTGCTGTGTTTACTGTACATTTTCTTGTAAGATGTGATATCTGGATTTTAATGTAGTCTTCAGGCACCTCGCCCGTTATAATACCCTTTGGAATTAACTGCTTTGTTTACTGTACATTTTCTTGTAAGCTGTGATAGCTGGATTTTAATTTAGTCTTCACGCACCTCACCCGTTAAAATACCGTTTGGAAGTAACTGCTTTGTTTACTGTACATTTTCTTGTAAGCTGTGATAGCTGGATTTTAATTTAGTCTTCAAGCACCTCGCCCGTTAAAATACCCTTTGGAAGTAACTGCTTTGTTTACTGTACATTTTCTTGTAAGATGTGATATCTGGATTTTAATGTAGTCTTCAAGCACCTCGCCCGTTAGAATACCCTTTGGAAGTAACTGCTTTGTTTACTGTACATTTTCTTGTAAGCTGTGATAGCTGGATTTTAATGTAGTCTTCAAGCACCTCACCCGTTAAAAAAAATTTATTCATTGCTTGTTATAGCTTCTGGTCTCACTTTTAAAATTTGGGTTTTCATATTGAAGCTGGAAGCTCCATTAATAATATAACCTAAAAAATCCACTAGCTGTTTATTATCATGATTGTGTCACTTAGAAACGTTTTTATAAATGTGTTGCCATCTCATAAGATATTTGGAAAAGTTCTTTTAGGGAGAATAGTAATAAATAAAAGAAATTCCACCTCAATGTCCTTGCAAGGATTTTGCAAATCTTAGAGGCCGATCGTTTTTTATTGAAGCCAAAGACTTTGCATTGTTTACTACCAAGAACAAGTGGTCCTTATATGTATTAAATAAACAAAAAAAACAAGTTTTTTTAACTGAAAGTAAGGAACGACGTTAAAACTTAAAACGATCAGAAATTATTCCGTATATGAAAGGGGCTGTCCCCTCCTCAACGCCTCGCTCTTTACGCTAGAGTTTTTATTGTTTCAAAAATTAAAGTTGTGGCAAAGTCAAACTTTAGCGTAAAGAGTGAGGCGTTGAGGAGGGGACAGCCCCTTTCATATTCGGAATAATTTATGTTTGTTTTAAGTTTTAACGTTCTTCCTTACTTTCAGTTAAAAAAAACTTGTTTTTTTTTATTTAATTTTTGAACGTTTTTGAATTAATACAGGTTTTGATTTTGGCTCACCGTACATGAATAATTAAAGCAAAATTTGAATATTAATTTTACTTTCATTTGGTTAAATGGCTTTCTCGAAACTTGTTTAATTTTATTTACGAACGTTTTTATTAGTAATAAATATACGTAACTTACGAATTAACTGACGTAGCGAACTTCTATATTCATATATTTTTCATACGTATATTATACGGTTCGCCCCCTAGTCAATACCTTGCCCTTTAAGCTAAAGTTCGAATTTTGTTCCAATTCTTTAAAAATGACCCCTTAATCACAAATGCCGTTAACTGAAATAAATAGCTCTTATGAAAGTACTTAAAAATCTTTGTCTTAAAGAGCGAGGTATTGACTAGGGGGTGAACCGAATCATATACATAATGTTTTCTGTCGTTTTAAGTTTTGATGTTGCTCCTTACTTTCAGTTGAAAAACTTGTTTTATATATATATATATATATATATAATTTCTGATCTTTTTTTAAATAATGCTGGAAAATCTGGCGCCCCCTTCATAGCAATGTCCCTTCCCCCATGAAAACTCTCTTCGTGAAAAGATCCTCCCACATAACCCCCGACCCACCCATCCCCCCACTACCAGAGAAAATCCCCCCTGAAAGCGTCTGTATACTTCCTAATAACCAATACTATACGTATGTTAACATTGGGTAAAGTTCATAACTTTCAGCCCTGCCCCTGGGGACTTCGGGGGATCAAGTCATCCTAAAAGACATAGTTATCATATTTTTGACCATGCTGAACAAAATGGCTATCTCAAAATTTTAATCGGGTGACTTTGGGAAAGAAATGAGTGTTGGAGGGGGCCTAGTTGCCCTCCATTTTTAGGTCACTTAAAAAGGGCACTAGAACTTTTAATTTCCGTTCCAATGAGCCTTCTTCCTATATTCTAGGACCACTGGGTCGATACGATCATCCCTGGAAAAAAAACAAATAAACACGCATCCGTGATCTTTCTTCTGGCAAAAACGCAAAATTCCACACTTTTGTAGATAGGAGCTTGAAACCTCTGCAGTAGGGTTCTCTGATACGCTAAATATGATGGTGTGATTTTCATTAAGCTTCTATAACTTTTAGGGGGTCTTTCCCCCTTTTTTCGAAAATCAGCCAAATTTTCTCAGGCGCGTAACTTTTGATAGGTAGGATCAAAAATTCCGTTTTCTAGAGTTTCGGTTACCATTGAGCCGGGTCGCTCCTTACTTACAGTTCGTTACCACGAACTGTTTGATATTTGACATAAAAAGTCCCGCAGGGCCATGCAAAACAGGAACAAAAACTATAATAAAATAAGGAACGTTAATATAAACATACCATCAAATAAATGCACCCGGTGGGTCATGCCCATACGAAAAAACCACGCCATATTCCTAATATATATAAAATACCCATTCTCAACCATTTTTTCATCCACAACTCTTCCTCCTCATCAACTCTAAAAGCTTCGTTTTTCAAATCTGTCTTTTTTTTCACAGAAAATACAATTCCCTAAATTTTCATCCCTGTCTCCATACACCGGACAATTGTAGAGACCACTCTTCATTCTAGTCATTCCCAAGTATGTTCTTCTTTCCGGAAACGACATATAACTATCTCTGCGAGAAATTCGTCATTTAGTAGATAGATAGAATCCCTATCTATTTAATATTAGGCCTAGACAACCCAGTTCTACAATATACTTCCTGTACCCTTCTCTCTTTTACCCTCAGGGTTACCAGACTTCCGTTTGGAGGACAGGTCTTCCTTTTTAACCTCAGACCTTCTGTCTTTCCTCTTTTTCCAAAAAAATCAGATTTATGCTCCTTTTTGTGTTTAACCAGTACAAAAAACTTACACAGACATGATTCCCTAACAAAACTCTTAATAGTAGTAAAAATGTACATGATTAAATAAGATGTACAACATTTTGCTCATTAGAGCAGTGCTTGTTTTTTATGAGATATCTAAAAATGGTATCTATGGGGAGCGGAGTTAGACTGCGCACAATTCTCACACTGGCAACATTGAATAAAATTTGCAGAATTTATTTTCCGCGCCATCTTAAATGACTAATTCTTTTGTCAAGTTTATTTCTGCAAGGGTAAAGACAATGTCAAATGTGATCTATATCTACATTGAAGACATTTGCCGCGAATTTTATTTTAATAATATAAGTTGGCTGCCAAACCTGCAAGGCGCTTAGATCTCTTCATCCTTTGTTAAAGGTATTAATTAAAAAAACTTTTTCCACAAAACAAGTTTTTCAAAGAAAAGTAAAGAACTCCATTGCCAAAAATAAGTAAAAATATAATCAAATAATTTACAAAGCGTCAAACTATCACAAATCAGCATCAATAAATAAATGAAACCCAAAACGAACAGAAATTACAACAAATAAGCGAGTCAAACTCAAAACGAGCTGAAATTAATATAAGTCAGGCTCAAAACCCCTAAGCCTTCCCAAGGCCAGAACATAATTTGCACTTTACTGAAAAAAATAGAAATGGATGTGCATTGTCAGTTTAATACACATATACTGATATTTAGTAACAAAATGTTAATATTATTTGATTTATTAAAGTTATAAAAGAAAGAAAATTTATATTTTATTCAGTAACGTGCAAATTATGTTCTGGCCTTGGGAAGGCATAGGGGTTTTGAACCCAACTTATGTTAATTTCTGCTCGTTTTGAGTTTGACTCGGTTATTTGTTGTAATTTTTGTTTGTTTTTGGTTTCATTTACTTATCCTTGCTGATTTGCGGTAGTTTCACACTTCGTAGATTATTTAATTTTATTTTTGCTTATTTTTTGTTTAATGGAGTTCTTTACTTTTCATTGAAATACTTATTTTGTGAAAAAAGTTTTTTTAATTAATTTCTGTTCGTTTTATATTGACATAGTCTTTTCAGGGAAGGAAAATAATAATGCTTTAAATCTTTTCGTTTTTTAAGACTTTATAGTTTGGTCTGCTACCCTTTTAAAAATCTGGACACAAACAGTAGTGTTTAATTTCGTTTCATACCTCCTCTAGTTGACCTGAAATGGAAAACTTGATACCATTCGCAAAAAAATCTGCTTACTTTCTTTGATAGGTTGGATACACTTACGCTATTTTGACTTGATTAAATTATAAGAGCAGAAGTAGCCCCGAAAGTTTGAACATAATACCCTCAGTCGTTTTTGGGATACTGCTGAGATGCCTTATTGGGAATTACGATTAACACTATGCATTTTGATTTAATCTTAAGGCAACATTTAGTTTTTAAACATAAAAGCAAATGGGAGGGTGGGCGTGGGAGGGGATTAGTTGCCCTCCAATCACTTTCGACTATGAAAAAGGGCATCAGCCCTTTCTTTTTTCAATCAAATGAGCCCTTTTCGAAGTTCCAACGACAACTCCTTCGAAACAAAGTGCCCTGGTCTAAACAACAACAACAAAAAATCATACATTATACCCACATCGATCTTTACTATAAAAATTTCAATCCTTCCAATCACTTTTGACTATTAAAAAGGGCACTAGCCCTTTCAATTTCCAATCGAATGAGCCCTTTTTGAGTTTCTAAGACAAAGATTTCTATAAACACCTTATATGCCTCCAGGGCATAAATTAAAACCCTTACCCTGCGGACTGTGAGGGTGGTTGTCATCCTCTAAGACATAATTTACAGAATTTTCAACTACGTTAAGCAAAATGGCTATCTCAAAATTTTGATTGGATGTGTTTGGGAAAATGGTTAGTCGCTCTCCCATCATTTTCAACTATTAAAAAAGGAACTCGCCCTTTCAATTTCGAATCAAATGCGTCCTTTTGAAGTTTCTACGACAACGCTTTCAATAAGAATCTCATGCCCACAGGGCATAACTTACAACCCTTGCCCTGAGGGCTGGGGGGGGGGGTTGTCAACCTCAAAGACCTAATTTTCAGAACTTTCTACTACGTTCAACACAATGGCTGTCTGAAAATTTTCATTGGATGTGTTTAAGAGAATGGTGCGCGTGAGAGGGTGGTTAGTTATCCTCCAATCGCTTTCGACTATTAAAAAGGGCACTAACCCTCTCAATTCCCAATTGAATGAGCCCCTTTTGAAGTTTTTACGACAACTCTAGCTATAAAAACCTTATATGCCCCCAGGGCATAACTTACAACCTTTGCCCTGGGGACTCTGGGGGGTTTATCATCCTTAAATACATAATTTCCAGAACTTTCAATTACGTTGAACAAAATGGCTATCTCTAAACTTTGATTGAATGTGTTTGGGGAAATAGTGCGCGTGAGAGGGGGTCAATTTCTTCTCCACTCACTTTCGACTATTAAAAAGGGCAATTTCAATTTCCAAACAAATGTGCCCTTTTTGAAATTTTAACAGAAACTTTCTATATAAAACCTTATATGCCCCCAGGCCATAACTTACAACCCCTGCACTGAGAGCTCTGAGGGGACTATCATCATAAAAGACCTAATTTCCAGATACTTTCGACTACGTTGAACAAAATGGATATCTCAAAATTTTGATTGGATGTGTTTGGGGAAATGGTGGGCGTGAGGGTGGGGGTTCGTTGCCCTTCAATCACTTTTGACTATTAAAAGGGCACTAGCCTCTTCAATTTCAAATTGAATGAGCCCTTTTTGATGTTTTTATAACATCGCTTTCTATAAAAACTTACATGCCCCCAGGGCATAACTTACAACCCTTGCCCTAAGGATTGTAGGGGGAGGGGTTGTCATCCTTAAGGACCTAATTTCTAAATTTTTCAACTAAGATGAATAAAATGGCTATCTAAAAATTTTGATTGGATGTGTTTTGGAAAAAGGTGGGCGTGAGAGGGGGGTTAGTTGCCCTCAAATCACTTTCAACTATTAAAAAGGACACTAACCCTTTGAATTTCCAATCGAAAGATCTCTTTTTCAAGTTTCTACGACAAAGATTTCAATGGAAACTTATATGTCCCCAGGGCATAACTTACAACCCTTGCCCTGAAGACTGTGGGGGGTGTATCCTGCTCAAACGTATAATTTCCTGAATTTTAAACTGCGTGAAACAAAATGGCTATCTAAAAATTTTGATTAGATATGCTCGGGGAAAAGGTGGGCATGAGAGGGGGGCTAGTTGCCCTCAAATCACTTTCGACTATTAAAAACGGAACTAGCCCTTTGAATTTCCAATCGAATGAGCCCTTTTTCAAGTTTCTACGACCAAGATTTCAATAAAATCCTTATATGCCCCCAGGGCATAACTTATAACCCTTGCCCTGAAGAGTGTGTGTGGGGGGGGGTGTCCTGCTCAAAGGTATAATTTCCTGAACTTTAAACTCCGTGGAACAAAATGGCTATCTCCAATTTTTGAGTAGATGTGTTTGGGGAAATGGTGGGCGTGAAAGGGGTGTTAGTGGTCTTGCATTCACTTTCGACTATTAAGAAGGGCACAAGCTACTCCAATTTCCAATCGAATGAACCCTTTTAGGAGTTTCTAGGACAACACATTCTATAACAACTTTTATGCCCCGAGGGCACAACTTACAACCCTTGCCCTGAGGGCTGTGGGGGAGTTCCCTTCTCAAAAGCATAGCTTCCAGTTGGAAATCAACTACGCTGAACAAAATGGCTATCTAAAAATTTTGATTGGATGTGTTTGGGGAAAAGGTTTGCGTGAGAGGGGGGTTAGTTACCCTCAAATCCCTTTCGGCTATTAAAAAGGGCACTAAATCTTTGAATTTCCAATCGAATGAGCCCTTTTTGAAGTTTCTATGACAAAGATTTCAGTAGAAACTTATATGCCCCCAGGGCATAACTTATAACCCTTACCCTGAAGACTGTAGGGGGATTGTCCTACTCAAATATATAATTTCCTGAAATTTAAACTGCGTAGAACAAAATGGTTATCTCAAAGTTTTGATTGGATGTGTTTGGGAAATGGTGGGAGTGGAAGGGGTGTTAGTTGCCTTCCAATTACTTTCGACTATTAAAAAGGGCACTAGCCATTTCAATTTCCAATCGAATGAGCCCTTTGAATTTTTTAATCGAAAGATCTCTTTTTCAAGTTTCTACGACAAAGATTTCAATGAAAACTTATATGCCCCCAGGGCATAACATATAACCCTTGCCCTGAAGACTGTGGGGGATGTATCCTCCTCAAAAGTATAATTTCCTGAACTTTAAACTACGTGAAACAAAATGGCTATCTAAAAATTTTGATTGGATGTGTTTGGGGAAAAGGTGGGCCTGACAGGGGGTTTAGTTGCCCTCAAATCACTTTCGACGATTAAAAAGGGCACTATCCCTTTGAATTTCCAATCGCATGATCCCTTTTTCAGGTTTCTAAGACAAAGATTTCAATAAAATCCTTATATGCCCCCAGGGCATAACTTATACACTTGCCCTGAAGACTGTGTGGGGAGTGTCCTGCTCAAAGGTATAATTTCCTGAACTTTAAACTGCGTGGAACAAAATGGCTATATCCAAATTTTGATTGGATATGTTTGGAGTAATGGTGGGCGTGTAAGGTTAGTTGCCTTCCAAAAACTTTCGACTATTAAAAAGGGCACTACCCATTTCAATTTCCAATCGAATGAGCCCCTTTTGAAGTTTCTACGACAACGCATTCTCTAAAAACCTTAAATGCCCCAGGGCATAACTTACAACCCTTGCCCTGAGGGCCGTGGGTGAGTTTCTTCCTCAAAAGCATAATTTATATCTGGAAATCAACCACGCTGAACAAAATGGCTATCTAGAAATTTTGATTGGATGTGTTTGGGGAAAAGGTGGGCGTGAGAGGGGGTTAGTTGCCCTCAAATCATTTTCGACTATTAAAAAGGGCACTAAACCTTTGAATTTCCAATCGGTTGAGCCCTTTTTGAAGTTTCTACGACAAAGATTTCAATAAAAACTTATATACCCCCAGGGCACAACATAAAACCCTTGCACTGAAGAGTGTGGGGGAGTGTCCTGCTCAAACGTATAATTTCCTAAACTTTAAACTGCGTAGAACAAAATGGCTATCTCAAAATTTTGATTGGATGTGTTTGCGGAAATGGTGGACATGGAAGGGGTGTCAGTGACCTTTCAAACACTTTTTACTATGAGAAAGGCCACTAGCCATTTTAATTTCAAATCGAAGGAGCCCTTTTTGAAGTTTCTACGACAACATGTTTTATAAAAAGGTTTTATGGCCCTAGGGCATAGCTGGCAACCCTTGCCCTGAGGGCTGTGGGGGGGAGGGGGGGGGGGGTTGTCATCCTCAAAGACCGAATTTCCAGAACTTAAAACTACGTTGAATAAAATTGCTATCTCAAAATTTTGATTGGATGTGTTTGGGGAAATGGTGGGCGTGAGAGGTTATTTGCCCTCCAATTCCTTTCGACTATTAAAAAGGGCACTAAACCTTTGAATTTCCAATCGGTTGAGCCCTTTTTGAAGTTTCTACGACAAAGATTTCAATAAAAACTTATTGATTTCAATAAAAAGAATTAAAAAGGGCACTAGCCCTTTGAATTTTCAATCGAGTGAGCCTTTTTTGAAGTTTCTACGACAACGCCTTCTATAAAAAGCCTTATCTGCCCCCAGGGCATATTTTACAATCATTGCCCTGAAGGCTGTAGTCCATAAAAACTTATATGCCCCCAGGGCATAACTTATAACCCTTGCCCTGAAGACTCTGGGGGAGTGTCCTGCTCAAATATATAATTTCCTGAACATTCAACTGCGTAGAATAAAATAGCTGTATATAAATTTTGATTGGATACGTTAGGAGAAATATTAGGCTTGGAAGGGGTGATAGTTGCCTTCAATCAATTTTGACTGTAAAAAAGGGTACTATCCATTTTAATTTCCAATCGAATGAGCCCTTTTTGAAATTTTTACGACAAAACGTTCTATAAAAACCATCTAATCTACCCGAGCATAACTTACAACCTGGGCCCAGCGGGCTGTGGGGGGGGGGGTTGTCATCCTCCAATACCTAATTTACAGATCTTTAAACTATGTTGAACAAAATGGCTATCTCAAAATTTTGATTGGATGTGGCTGAGGAAAAGGTGGGCGTGAGAGAAGTGTTAGTCGGCAATCACTTTTGACTGTTGAAAAGGGCACTAGTCCTTTGTATTTTCAATCGAATGAGTCTTTTTTGAAGTTTCTACGACAAAGCTTTCTATAAAAAGCCTTATCTGCCCCCAGGGCATATTTTACAATCATTGCCCTGAAGGCTGTAGTCCATAAAAACTTATATGCCCCCAGGGCATAACTTAGAACCCTTGCCCTGAAGACTGTGGGGTGACTGTCCTACTCAAATGTATAATTGCCTGAGCTTTAAACTGCGTAGAACAAAATGGCAATCTCAAAATTTTGATGGGCTGTGTTTGCGGAAATCGTGTGCGGGGGAAGGGAATTATTTTCCCTCCCATCAATTTCAACTATTAAAAAGGGCACGAGGCCTGTAAATTTTCAATAAAATGTGTCCTTTTTGAAGTTTCTCCGGGAGCGCGGTCAATAAAAACCTTATATGCCCCAAGGGAAGAACGTACCCCCCTGGTCCGAAGGGTGGGGGGGGGGGGGGGGTTGTTATCCTTAATGACCTAATGTCCAGAACTTAAAACTACGTTGAAAAAAATGGCTATCTCAAAATTTCGATTGGATGTGTTTAGGGAAAAGGTGGGTGTGAGAGAGGGGTTAGTTGCCCTCCAATCACTTTCGACTATTAAAAAGGGCACTAGCCCTTTGAATTTTCAATCGAATGAGCCTTTTTTGAAGTTTCTACGACAACGCCTTCTATAAAAAGCCTTATCTGCCCCCAGGGCATAACTTACAACCCTTGCCCTGAGGGCAGTGGGAGAGTTTCCTCCTCAAAAACATAATTTCTATCTGGAAATCAACTAAGCTCACAAAAATGGTAATACACGACTTGTGATTTGGTCTGTTTCAATAGGTGGGGAGTATGAAAAGAGTGTTAGTCGCCGACAAAATACTTTTAACTGCGAAAAAGGACAAAAGCCACTCTAGTTTACATTAAAATGAGCCTTTTTCAGTTTTCTATGACAACTTCTTTGTCACGAAATGCCGCGGTCTAAAGGGAAAAAATAATAAATAATACATTGTGACAACATCGTTCTTATATGCCCTCAGGGCACAACTTAAGACCCTTGCTCTGAGGGTTTTGGAGGAGTGTCCTCCTCAAAAACATATTTTCTATCTGGAAATCAAATACGCTATACAAATTGGCTATGTCAAAATTTTGATTGGATGTGTTTGGGGGAATGATGGAACTGGGGAGGGGGGCTAGTTGCCTTTCAATCACGTTTGAATATTAAAAAGGGTACTAGTCACTTCAATCTCCAATCGAATGAGCCCTTTTCGAAGTTTCTACGACAACGCCTTCGATATTAAATGTCCTGGTATGGAGGAAAAAAAATAATACATTGTACCCACATCGTTCTCTACTTAGGCAGCGCGATCGCGCTGCCTATGGTATTGAAATTAAAGTAGCGGTGTCCATGTTTGGTCAATTTTGAAAATTGACTTATTAGAACTGCCAAAAATATCAAGTGTCCCCCTTTCTTCACCAAAAATTCCAATTGTCCTCCTTTTCTCTGAATGGGATTCCTCCTTTGAGATATTTTCTGATTGTAATCCTGTTTACCCTAGAATATAAACCAAATGAGTCGGACGATCGGACCTGAAACAGCCATTACTGAATTTCCTGATCAAGTCCAATTGAATGTACCTGCTTAGAACCCCTCTATCCCTACTTCCATCGCCCCTACTGTAACCTTTGCTCAATATATAATGCTGGTGCTTGGTGTGGTGTGAATCCTTGCAATAGGCCTATGATTGGTGAGCTAAGAAAAGTGAGCTAATGGTGAGCAATATTATTTGAAATCAAATAATGTTGCGTTCATTGACTTTTTGAATTTTAAATAACTATTTCTATCCAGCCTTATCAATGGTTTGTATTTTATATATTTGACCGAACGGCCACCTAGACATTGTTACATTTCAAATGTCATTTATTTCAGACTTCTTGTTTTTTTTTGTAGACAATGTTGGTCTTTCTTTTTACATTAGTTCAAGTAAGGTTATGTTTTTTAACACTAAAATTTAAGCTCTGGAGAAAAAGATAATTTTCTTCAAAGAAGAGATTGGCAATTTTTTAGCGAATTTCGGGACATAGATGTCATTGACATACTAAATTAAAACACCTCTTTTGCAAATGACAAAAAAAAGACTTATTTAAAAAAAAAGTTTCTTAACTTCGACTATTTATCAACTGCCTTGACACAATTATTTAATATATTCAATAAATATATTTTTCTCGTTCTAGAATATTCTAATTGGTTGTCATCTTATCATGCTGACAATATTATCTTACTATTTTCAACGTGATAAAGAAAGCTAAGTGAACACAATAATAATCCCGATTTGTTTTTTAACATTGGTGCTCCTTGTGAGAAATTATGAGAAAGTAAATAATATCATTTTACCATTTCTCTTAATGAATATTAAGATCGAACACATATTACGTCTTGAACTTCCAAATTTACCTAAATAAAAGTGTTTGAAATCAAACCGAATTTCAGCTCGTAACCATTAAAAACATATGGGTCAGCAGTATTGGAATAAATAAGCTGGATTGACTTAAAATTTTTTCGCAAGGTAATAATTTAAAGGAATATTTCTTCCATCGGATTTTACAGAAAAGTCGTTTAGGAAATTTTGTGATTTCAGTAAAAAGATAAAATAAGTTATAATATCATTGTATACACATACACATATAGGCTTAAGTTTTGTAGTGCTTTAATGAAAGCATTTATGAGTGTAGCAAATATAACTAGTGGATAATGGAAAGTGTTTTATTTACCAATTGCCTTTTGGAATATTGGAACTAAATATTGCATTGTTTAAAGCAAATGTACATCAACAAACTCTTCCACTCTTGAGCCATTATGAAAAATACTTTTCTAATACTATCCCGTTCTACTATACTATCCCGAAAAATATTATCCCGTTCTAATTGCTCTTCTTTTTGAGCAGTCGTTCTGGAGTCATTTAAGGCTTTGGCGTAAAGACTTGGATGTTAAGGAAGGGGCAGCTTCCCTTCATATGCGGGACAATTTCCGTTCGTTTTAAGTTCTAATTTTGTTCTTTTTTTCATTTGAAAAAATTCAATTTCTGCTCCAATATCAAAATATGTTCTGAAATATCTCCCTAAAGTTATCATCCCGCAGCACCCACATTTCAAACTTAGGCCAGAAATGTTCCTTGGAATGAAGAGATATTAGACATATTTCTTTCTCCTCCCCAAACCTCCTTCTATATCCTTATAAAGGCTCATTAAGAATCAGAAAGTGTGAACATAAAAACATATTTTTTTAGACGTCGGGTATACCCTCCCCCCCCCCCAACTACACAAATATCCACCGATCCTACTCAAAAATAGCTGAGGTGCAATTATATACCGCTAAACATAATTTTATCAAGCTTCAAACTAATAAACTTGTTGAATGAAGCTTTTAAATAAGTAACTGTATTAACCATTTATTAGTTCACGAAAATTTTAAATCAATTGGCAATCTCGAATTTTTACTCGATAGCTTTTTGGTCCGCTTTGGGCCAAAGTTTTCACTTTGCGCCATAAGATAGCAGAAAATGCCCCTTTAGTGTGATACAATTTCTCCTATTTCTATTTGAATGAGTCCTCTTTTATTTACCTAGAACCATCGGTTCAGTACGATCACTCCTAAAATAAAAGCAATGACGCATCTGTGATTGTTCTTCTCGATAAAATACAAAATTTCGTATTTTTGTGGATAGGAGCTTGAAATATCTACAGGAAGACTCTCTGATATGCTGTATTTTGGGAGCCGAAGTTTTCCCCTCGTAAAAATCCCCCCGGAAAATTCCTCTCAGAAGATCCCCCCCCCCGTGGAAAATTCCCTCTCACGCAAAATTGAGTAGCCACAGAGAAAGTAAAAATAGGTACCTCAAAATGTCGATCAGATATCCATAGGGGTAACAAAGGGACCAGATATCAAAAACAGTTTTAGGATAAAAGCTCGTTGGTCTCCAGTTCCTTTCGACTTATTAAATAGGACTAGAACTCTCAATTTCCTCTCGAATGAGTATCCTCCAAAGTTCCTACGACCATGGAGGTTGGAATGAGGAAGGGGCAGCTGGCCTTCAATACGGAATAAATTCTGCTCATTTTGGGGTTTAATGTTACTCTTTACTTTCATAATAACAGCATAGACCAAAATATTATCGGAAATCAAAAGAGATTATATATCAATTTCTACGTCCTCCCCCCCTCCCCGTCCGTAGACCTTGCGTTTATCTCAAGACAAAGTGTGTAAATTTCAACTTAATGCCCTCAGCCATTTGTTAGAAATTTCAGATACGCGTTTTGGATAACTATTCTGCACATAGTATGTATTTATTGTATTCGGCATTCCCCTCCAAAGCTGTGGAGTGTTATGCCACCCCCACGGGCATATTTATTTGACCTTTAAACTGTATTTAACAATATGGCTATTTCATAATTTTCATTGAATGTTTTTAGAGAGAAGGTAGCTAAATAGGGCATGGGAGGGAAACTGGCGGCCCTCTAACCACTGTAAAACACCCCTACCCCTCAAAATTTCTTGAATGTTTCAACTTATACCATCAGCCGTTCTTAAAAGATAGCAAATCCACCTTTTTGATAAACTGGATGCACATGTGGTTTTTGATTTACTTTAAGATACCCCTCAAAATCCTCCAAAGTTTTACCTTCGTACCCTTGGCCTTTTTGGATGCATCCAGAATCAAAACTTACCCTTTTTCTGATGATAAATCCTGCATTTAAACAAAGTATAAATTGCATAATTTACAAATATTGCCTCGGGACTATGGATTGCATGACATCCCTAGAGCCATACCAATTAGACATTGTGACTGGTTTGAACAAAGTAATAATTATAAAATTGTGACCATTGTTATGGGGAGGGGCACATAAAAAGGGCAAAGAGGGGGAGCGGGCTGGTCGCTCTCTAATCTCTTTTCATTCATCCCTCCCAACATGCGTTGAAAGTTTCAACCTAATAACATCAGCCGTTGCTCAAATATTGCTGATATTCTGTTATTTTTACGTATAGGCCTATACTGTTATCAAAACTTTTTTTTTGAAGCTGCAATTACTATTAGCACGTGTTGCTCCTTTCTTGCGGTTTTTTGCAACGAATTGTTTGATGAGCTCTAAAAGAAAAGTTTTATTTTTGCTCAGTCAAATAGAAAAAAATTCAAATGAAAGTAAAGATTGAAGTTGATACTTCAAGCGAAAAGACATTATTTTGTACTAGATGGGGATTTACTCTTCCTCAACCCCCTACTCTATATGCTCAACTATTTCTTATGCTTTAATGAAAATGTATAGAATGGCAACAAATATAGCTAGCTGGTAATTACAAGTGTTTTACTAACCAAATTTTACTTTAAGAAATAAGTGCGTATCAATATCCTCCTCAATTCTTTAAGCTTTGTGATAAACACTTAACTCTTGTGCTTCAGCATTGGTTCCGGGAAATAATTCAAACTCTAGCAGAAAGAGCAGGAGGTTGAGGAAGGGGTATGCCCTTCAAATGTAGAATAATTTATGTTTGTTTTACGTTTCAATGTCTGTCTTTACTTGCATTTGAAGAAATAAAAACTAATTTAATTTCTGCTCGTTTTAGTGATATATCACGGATTATCCTAAATGCTAAGGGGGCAACTGCCCCATCATCCACCAC
The DNA here is from genome assembly GCF_049724085.1 of Artemia sp. Qi Xiang Cuo. Classification (NCBI taxonomy): domain Eukaryota; kingdom Metazoa; phylum Arthropoda; class Branchiopoda; order Anostraca; family Artemiidae; genus Artemia; species Artemia sp. Qi Xiang Cuo. Next base: position 81,664,005 of record NC_142797.1, read on the forward strand.
TCTTTATTGTAAAGTTCAATTTTCGGAGGTTCAAATCCAAATCAGGTTCTGGTTCCTCAATTTTTCAATCCTACATGTAAAATTTACTAAATATACATGCATCTGGCAGAGAGACAAGCTCGTTTTCCTCAGATGAACAATCTGTTATTGTTCAATAAGAGGGAAATTTTCATGCCCTCAGCAGCCATAATGGTTGCATCATTTGGACTCATCCAGATATGTTTCTTCCAGAGGAAGAGAGGTCAGAGGTCAATATTAAGCTCAGTCCATACTCCTTTTATTGTTCAGCTCATTTAGTTGAAGAACCTCTGATTGAAAGTTTACAACTTTAGGGAAATCTTTTTAGGAAGGTCCTAGGCACCTCTCCTCTCATAAAAAAAAACCTGATGGCCTTCATCCTAATAGCTGGTGGGTGGACATCTAATAATCTATCACCGTAAGTTTAATTGGATAAGCGATTAGTAATAATGGCTCATCTTTTGTGGACTTGATGTACTATATTTAGGGATGGGTATCGTACCGCGCGTCAGTATTGCCTCTGAGTTTAGTAAGTTATATAAATATATAATTCATTTTATATAGTAGCTATAGCTGTGGGTTCTCACAGAGTTTTAATTTGATTGGACAGTTTTCATCAAGATCGCGCCCCTTTAGTATGTGCCAACTTTAGTATGCCTGTACCTTTTTCTTTGTGTATTTGAGATCTGTCTTTCTACTTCGTTTCATAGATTTACCTTTCTAGTTTTATTCTTTTTGCATGAAGAACGGCTGAAATATTTACTTTGTCTTTTAGTCTCGTGCACATATACACAAAAACACAAACATATCCATGATCGATATAGGTAATTTTTGTATGGACAATCTGGAATTTTTTCAATATTTTTTCTTTTCTCTGTTTTTCCTACAATAGTTAGCGGTTTTTTTGCCTTTTACATGGAGCAACTACAACCTAACAGCAAAAAGTATATGCTACAATAAATTCTGCTCCTAATGCAAGATATATGAACTTGCCTTCAACCCGATATCCCCCTCCTTTCAAATCAGGCCTAAAACGGCATTTTTTCTTGAAGAGTATATAAAATAAAATGATTTATAGCGTATCACTTTTCTTCATCTAGTCACCAAAAGCTACTCTTGCCAACTTCTGGTTAGAATCTGGAACTGATTCCTTAGCAAACTATTTTTATAATCTGTCGGAGACACCTTGCATCCACTCTTGATCACCTAATGATCAATTTCATCTCGAGGAAATTGTCGTAGGATTCTATTCACAAAATAGGGCTTTGTTCCTAATTGAATCATTTCTTGGAAATTTATTGCTAAGTCATTGACTGCGTATAAATTTTGATAGAACACCATGAGCTATAGCCGCATTAGATGCCGTCCTTCAAGGATTTGGAAAATACAAAACAACATCAAATTTTTTTTCCAAAACTGGGGTGACAATGTATTTTATTTTTTATAATCTTTGCCATCTTTAAACGATTAGTCGCTCTTTCCGTTTAGTAAATGCTGAAATAAATTTTTGATTGATTTACTGTGTTAATATTCTATTCTACTACAAATAAAGATTGACTCTTGCTAATAGTAACAAAAACTATAAACAAAATAATAACAATATATACATAAAAGGAATTGGCTTTTAATGATGATTAAATAAAAAAAAACAAGTTTTTTTTAAAACGCTAAAGTTTTTTATTGTTTTAAAAAATAAAGTTGTGAGACAGAGTCAAACTTTAGCGTAAACAGCGAGGCGGTGAGGAGGGGACAGCCCCTTTCATATACGGAATAATTTCTGTTCGTTTTAAGTTTTAATATCGCTCCTTACTTTCAGCTTAGAAAACCTGTTTTTTTTTTTTATTTCTGATCGTTTTTTAGTTAATGCAGCTATTATTTTGGCTCACCGTCATTGAATAAGTAAACAAAATTTGCATAAAAATTTTACTTTTCTTTTGTTAAATGGATGTCTTTACAAATTAACTTACGTAACTAACTTCTATATTCGTATATTTTTCTTCTGGCAAAAAATACAAAGTTGCAGATTTTTGCAGATATGAGCTTGAAACCTATGTAACAGGGTTTTCTGATACGCTGAATCTGAGAGTTTGATTTTCATTAAAATTCTTTCACTTGTAGTGGATGTTTCCCCCCCCCCTCTTTAAAAATCAAGTATATATTATCCGATTCGTATCCTTTGATGAGCTATTCTAAACTTAATAAAATTTATATATTTAGAATCAGCATTATAAACACATTCTTTTGATACATTTATTGACATCAAAATTTTCAAAAGTTTTTAAAAGTTTCTAAAAGTTTCGATTACTATTGAGCCGTATCACTTGTTTTTTTATTGTTTTTTTTTATTACGTACATGTTATTACGTATATGAGGGGGTTCTCCCCTTAGTCAATACCACGCTCTTTACGTTAAAAGTTAAAAAAAATTTTGATTCACAAACCCCTGAATCACAAAGGCCGTTTAATTAGAATAGATCGCTGTTTTGAAAGCACTAAAAAAAGACTGTAGCGTAAAGAGCGAGGTATTGACTTGGGGGAGAACCCCCTCACATGCGTTATAATTCCCGTTCGTTTTAAGTTCTAATGTTGCTTCTTACTTTCAGTTGAAAAAACTTGTTTTTCTTATTTAATTTCTGATTGTTTTTAAAATAATGCTTGGAAATCCGGCACCCCATTCTTAGAAATATTCTTTACCCCAAAGAAACCTCCTCCAAGGAAAGATTCTCCTGAGTATCCTCATCCTCCAGCCCTCCCCCCACCAGAAAAAAATCCTTCCTGAAAATGTCTGCATACTTCCCAATAACCAATAAATAATGCTGGCAAGTCCGGCGCCCCCTTCATGGCAATTTCCCTTCCCCCATGAAAAATTCCTTCATGGACAGATCCTCCAACATAACCCCCGACCCACCCTTCTCTCCCACTACCAAAAAAAAAACGCTCCTGAAAACTTCTGTATACTTCCCAATAACCAATACTATATGTTAACATTGGGTAAAGTTCATAACTTTTAGCCCTCCCCCTGGGGCCTTCGGGGAATTAAGTCATCATAAAAGACATATTTATTATATTTTCGATCATGCTGAACAAAATGGCTATCTCAAAATTTTGATCGGGTGACTTTGGGTAAAAAAAAAAGCTTGGGAGGGGGCCTAGTTGCCCTCCATTTTTTTTGGTCACTTAAAAAGGGCACTATAACTTTGAATTTCCGTTCCAATGAGCCCTCCCACGATATTTTAGGACCACTGGGTCGATACAATCACCCCTGGGAAAAAAAAACAAAAAAACAAATAAACACGCATCCGTGATCTTTCTTCTGGCAAAAAATGCAAAATTCCACATTTTTGTAGATAGGAGCTTGAAACCTCTGCAGTAGGGTTCTCTGATACGCTGAATATGATGGTGTGATTTTCATTAAGGTTCTATAACTTTTGGGGGTCTTTCCCCCTTTTTTCGAAAATCAGCCAAATTTTCTCAGGCGCGTAACTTTTGATGGGTAGCACTAAACTTGATGAAAATTATATATTTGAAATCAGCATTAAAATCTGATTCTTTTGATGCATCTATTGGTATCAAAATCCCGTTTTTTAGAGTTTCGGTTACCATTGAGCCGAGTCGCTCCTTATTTACAGTTCGTTACCACGAACTGTTTGATTCCAAATATGTAAAATGCATTGAAGTACCAAGGACAGTGACAGTAAAACATTATTATTTGTATCAGTTAAGTGGAAAATTACAGGATCAATCAATCAATCAATCATTTTATTAATACTAAACTCTATTACAAACGTAAAGAAAAATTATTGGGCCCAAGAAGCTTGGCTTGTTGTGGGCCTTACAACACAATAATAAAGCACTAAAACAACCATAAGTATTACTCTAAATCAAACAATATATATGAAAAAAAAGATTAAAGAGAATAAACACTACCATACAGTAAAAAAAAAAAATTATAATAATAACAATATATAAGGGAAAAACACAAAAAGGAGAAACACTAGGAAAAGAGAAAACAGGGAAAATAAACGAAGGAGAGAGAAATTACTAAACTGGAAAGACATGACGAATAACTTGAATTCCATAATTGAATTGATTTATAAACAGGAGACCTCTGGGCAGCTGTAGATGAACGTTTGGGCAAAATAAGTCTGCGAGAAGAACTACGTAAAAAAGTAGAGTACCTACCTGAGCCTGTCCGCGAAAAAAATTGCTGCAGATGTGGTGGAAGTGTACCTAGAAAAGCAGAATGCGCTAAATAAAGATTACTTTTACCCATAACACGATCCAGCGGAGCTATTCCAGTATCATTTTAAAGATCCGAGGAAGGGTAAAGCCGAGGGAGAAGAAAAGTAGCCTTCACTGCCCTACTTTGGGCTCTTTGAACTGAGCAGAGAAAAGATTTATTAGTATCACCCCAGACAGAGCAGCAATAAGAAAGGTAAGGAAAAATAAAAACATAATAAAGAGAAAGCATAACATCTGGGGGGAGAAATGAGTTAACCCGGTGCAACATTGAAGACTGGCGGAAGATGAGGGAACGGGTGTGAGTTATATGAGGCTTAAAAGAGAGAAAACAGTCAAGATACACACCAAGAAATTTCACCATAGCAGCTTGCGGTATAACATCATTCCCATAAGTCAGGATGATTGGCTCCCTTACATCTCTCATACGATAAAGGGTCCTGAAGTGTACAATGGCACTTTTTTGGCTGTTGAGAGTCATACCATTTGACCAGCACCAATCTTTTACTTTATCAAGAAGACCTTGAGCTAGGGAATTGGCAGATGGCAAGTCCACTGCAGCAATGAAAAAGTTACTGTCATCAGCAAAAAGAATAGGGTGCACAAGGGGATGAAGACCATCAACGAGATCATTAATGTAAATTAAAAACAAAAGTGGTCCAAGCACAGAGCCCTGTGAGACACCCTTCAATATAGGCTAAGTAGTGGAAGAATTGCCATTAACTGAAACATACTGAGATCTTCCTGACAGATAAAACCTTAACCATTTTAGTGGGACTCCATGTACTCCAAATGAAGATAGTTTAGACAAAAGAACAGAGGGGTTAACCATATCAAAGGCCTTTGAAAAGTCAAGAAATAGACCCATAACACACAAGCCCTTGTCCAGATTAACACGCACAAATTCTGTTGCATCTGAAAGTGCATCTGCAGTCGTATTAGTACTAAAAACAAATGAAGAGAGTCTATGATACACTACTCTTTCAACAACCTTAGAGATGACAGGAAAAAGAGAAATAGGTCTATAGTTTGAAATTAGAGATGACTCACCTTTTTTATGCAAAGGTAAAACGTTAGTAACTTTAAATAAATGAGGAAAAATACCACAAAAAAGAGAGGGTTAGTTGTGTATGAGATGGGATTAGAAACAAACTGACCAATTTTTTAAGGACATTATTACTCAAACCAAAACCATCAACTGAACGGCTACTTGGAAGCTGGGAAATAATACTATAAATTTCAATATCTCTGCATGGGGAAATGAAAAATGACTTTTCTGCTATGGGAAAACTACATACTCTACTCTTGGGTTGAATGGGAACTGAAGGAAGAGTGGTGAAATACGAATTGAAGGCGTTTGCTGAAGAATTTTTATCCACAATAGATCCATCAGCATTCCTGTAATGACATGGGGGGGACTGTTTGAGTTTCTTGCAAGAAGTAGCTTCAATAACTACATTCCAAAACTTTCGCAAGTTCCCCTTACACTCATCGATTCGACGCAAAAAATAGAGCTTTTTGGCTGCACGTACTGAAGTCGTAAGTACATTTTTATAATGTTTATACTTCAAAAGATCATTCTGTGTTTTACTTTTACATGCAACCTTGAACAGAGACGCCTTCATATGTGTAGCATTGATCAGACCTTTGGACATCCATGGGCATTTGGATATAGAATTCCTTGGTCTCTTCCTCAGAGGAAAATGCTTATCCAACAGAGTTCCCATACGACACACAAATAAACTTGTTGCAAACTCAACATCATTAGCTTCAAGAACACTAGACCAATCATTACTGTGAAGACTAAGAATTAAATTAGAAATTTCTTTATCTGTAAAAGTTCTAAAAGAATATTCACCTTGCTCATTTACAGCAATCTCAGTTTTAGGCACAGAAAGTGATAGATAAATAGGGAAGTGATCAGACAGATCAGTGAAAACAAGACCAGAAGTAAACTTCAATTTTGGAGAATGAGAAATGAAAATATTATCTATCACAGTGGCAGAATTTCTTGTAGGATCAACACGGGAAGGAAAAAAAATTGAAGGAAGTAGCCCAGAAGAAGAAAGCACATCACAGAGATGATCAAATTCATCACTTCATCCAACATTTAACATATTACAATAAAAATCTCCAGAAACACAAATACGTTTTTTAGAAAAAGTCCCAACATCAGAAAGCTGTTTAAACAAATCACAGAACAGATATGTGGGAAAAAGAGGGAGCTTATGAAACAAACAATCAGTATCACATACAAACTGGCTTTTCATATAAATGACAAGAGAATAAACAGTCCTACTATTAGACACTACTGAAGTAAACAAGGATTCAAGGTCATACCGTCTACTAAATTTAATATCAGAACCACACAGAGATAAACAAAAAAAGAAAAAATTGATAATTCAGTTTCTAATAAAAAAAAACCTCCGTATGCAGTAATGCAGTTTTTGGCAGTGGTTGGTGCCAAATTAAAAAAAAGAAGCGTGGGTTAAAAAGTGGCAGTATTAAGCTAAAGCCACATGGCACCAAATAGTGCGGTAATGCAGTTTTTGGCAGTGGTCGGTGCCAAATTAAAAAAAAGAAGCGTGGGTTAAAAAGTGGCAGTATTAAGCTAAAGCCACATGGCACCAAATAGCTTAAGAAGGTGTTGCTTCTTAAAATTCAGTAATGCAGTTTTTGGTAGTAGGTGGAACCAAATCGAAAAAATTTGGGTTAAAAAGTAGCAGCACTAAGCTAAAGCCACATGGCACCAAATAGCTTAAGAAGGTGCAGCTTGTTAAAATTCAGTAATGCAGTTTTTGGTAGTAGTTGGCGCCAAATTAAAAAAAAAGTGGTTTAAAAAGTAGCAGTACTAAGCTAAAGCTACATGGCACCAAACGTCTTAAGAAGTCGTGGCTTCTTAAAACTGGAGTAATGCAGTTTTTGTTAGTAGTTGGTACCAAATTAAAAAAAAAGGTGGGTTAAAAAGTAGCATTACTAAGCTAAAACCACATGGCACCAAAATAGCTTAAGAAGGTGTGGCTTCTTAAAACTGCAGTAATTCAGTTTTGGCCGTAGTTGGCGCCAAAAAAAAGGTGGGTTAAAAAGTAGCAGAACTAAGCTAAAGCCACATGGCACCAAATAACTTAACAAGGCGTGGCTTCTTAAAACTGCAGTAATGCTGTTTTTGGCAGTATTTGGCGCCAAATTAGAAAGAAAGGTGGGTTAAAAAGTAGCAGTACTAAGCTAAAGCCACATGGCACCAAATAGCTTAACAAGGCGTGGGTTCTTAAAACTGCAGCAATGCTGTTTTTGACAGTAGTTGGCGCCAAATTAAAAAAAAAGATGAGTTAGAAAGTAGCAGCTTTAAGCTAAAGCCACATGGCACCAAATAGCTTAAGAAGGCGTGACTTCTTAAAACTGCGGTAATGCAGTTTTTGGCATTGGTCGGTGCCAAATTAAAAAAAAGAAGCGTGGGTTAAAAAGTGGCAGTATTAAGTTAAAGCCACATGGCACCAAATAGCTTAAGAAGGTGTTGCTTCTTAAAACTGCAGTAATGCAGTTTTTGGTAGTAGCTTGAACCAAATCGAAAAAATTTGGGTGAAAAAGTAGCAGCACTAAGCTAAAGCTACATGGCACCAAATAGCTTAAGAAGGCGCAGCTTCTTAAAACTGCAGTAATGCAGTTTTTGGTAGTAGTTGGCGCCAAATTAAAAAAAAAAGTGGGTTAAAAAGTAGCAGTACTAAGCTAAAGCCACATGGCACCATGGCATAACAGCTTAAGAAGGCGTGGCTTTCCTTTGAAGGTTAAGTAAAACTATTCGTGGTAATGGACTGTAAGTAAGGAGCGATCAGGCTCAATAGAACCAGAAACTCTAAGAAACAGGATGTTGATAACAATATATACATAAAAAAAATCGTATTTTGCTGCTCTTCAAATATATAAAATTCATCAAGTTTAATATTATCCATTAAAAGTTACAAGCCTGAGACAAGTTGCCCAATTTTCGAAAAAGGAGGGGGAGAACAACCCCAAAATATCAAGTGAGCTTAATGAAAATCCATTCATCAGATTCAGCATATCGGAGAACCCTACTGGAGAGGTTTCAAACTCCTATATACGAAAATGTGGAATTTTATATTTTTTGCCAGAAGAAATATCAAGCATGCGAGTTTATTTGTTTTTTTTTCCCAGGGGTGATTATATCGAACCAGTAATCCTAGGAAACTGGGAGAGGGATCATTTGATCGGAAATCAAAAGTTCTATTGCCCTTTTTAAGTGACCAAAAATACTGGAGAGCAGCTATGTAAGGGGGTTGCCCCCTCCTTAATGCCTTGTTCTTTACGCTTAAGTGTTTTTAGAACTTTAAAAAAGCTTGTTATTCTAATTAAATGGCCCTTGTGTTTCAGGAGTCTTTCTTAAATAACTGGAAAAAAGTGAAACATTAGCGCAAATAGCGGCGTATTGAGGAGGGGGCAACCCCCTCATATACGTAATATTTTATGTTCGTTTTAAGTTGTTATACTGCTTCTTACTAATAATTTTAAACAATTGTAGGCAGTGCAATAACACTGCCAAAGTAAAGAACGATGTTGGCACAATGTATTGTTTTTTTTTTTTTTTTTTTTTTTTTTTTTTTTTGTTTAGACCAGGGCACTTTGTATCGAAGGAGCTGTCGTACAAACATCAAAAAGGGCTAATTCGATTGGAAATTGAAGTAATTTCTGCCCTTTTTAATAGTCGAAAGTTATTGGAAGGGAGCTACCACCCCTTCCATCCCCACCCTTTCCCCAAGCAAATCCAATCCAAATTTTGAGATAGCTATTTTGTTGAGCGTAGTTAATTTCCGGATGGAAATTATGTTTTTGGAGGACACTCCCCCCACAGCCCTCAGGGCAAGGGTAGTAAGTCATGCCCTGGGGGCATATAAGGTTTTTATTGAAAGCGTTGTCGTAGAAACTTCAAAAAAGGCTCCTTCGAATGGAAATTCAAAGGGCTAGTGCTCTTTTTAATAGTCGAAAGTGATTGGAGGGCAACTAACCCCCTTCTTACGCCCACCTTTTCCCCAAACACATCAAATCAAAATTTTGAGATAGCCATTTTGTTCAATGTAGTTGCAAGTTCCGGAAATTAGGTATATGAGGATGACAATACCCCCCCCCACAGCCCTCAGGGCAAACGTTGTAAGTTATTCCCTGGGGGTATATTAGGTTTCCATAGAAAGCGTTGTCGTAGAAGCTTCAAAAAGGGCTCATTTGATTGGAAATTGAAATGGCTAGTGCCCTTTTTAATAGTCGAAAGTGATTAGAGGCCAACTAACCCCCCTTCCGCGCCCACCATTGAACCAAATACATCTAATCAAAATTTTGAGATAACCATTCTGTTCAACGTAGTTGAAAGTGCTGGAAAATATTAATTTGAGAATGATAACCCCCTCAGAGCCCTCATTGCAAGGGTTGTAAGTTATGCCCTGGGGGTATATAAGGTTTTTATTGAAAGCTCTGGCGTAGAAACTTGAAAAAGGGCTCACTCGATTGGAAATTCAAAGGGATAGTGCCCTTATTCATAGTCGAAAGTTATTGGAAGGCAGTTAACCCGCTCTAACGCCCAACATTTCCCCAAACACATCCAATCAAAATTTTTAGATAGCCATTTTGTTCAACGTAGTTGAAAGTTTTGGAAATTATGTCTTTAAGGACGATACCCCCACGTAGTTTAAATCTCAAAGTAGTTGAGATTTAAAGAAATTAGGTGTCTCAGGATGACAACCCCCCCACAGCCCTCAGGATAATGGTTGTAAATTATGCCCTGGGGACATATAAGGTTTCTAGAGAAAGAGTTGTCTTAGAATCTTAAAAAAATGCTCATTCAATTGTAAATTGCAAGGGCTAGTGCGCTTTTTTAGTTGAAAATGATTGAAGGGCAACAACCCCCCCCCCTCTCACGCCCACCATTTCTCCAAACACATCCAATCAAAGTTTTGAGATATTCATTTTGTTAAACATAGAAGACAGTTCTGGAAATTAGGTCTTTGAGGATGACAACCCTCCCCCCAAAAAAACCCTCAGGGTAAGGGTCGTAAGTAATGCCCTGGGAGCATATAAGGTTTTTATAGAAATTGTTGTCTTAGAAACTTCAAAAAGGGCTCATTCCATTGGAAATTGAAAGGGCTAGTGTCCTTTTCAATAGTCGAAAGTGATTAGAGGACAATTAACCCCCTCTCACCCCCACCATTTTTCCAAACACATTCAATCAAAACTTTGAGATAGCCATTTTGTTCAACGTAGTTCAAAGGTCCAGAAATTATGTCTCTAAGGATGACAAACCCCCCACAGTCCCCAGGGCACAGGTAGTAAGTTATGCCCAGGGGGCATATAAGGTTTTTATAGAAAGCGCTGTCATAGAAACTTTAAAAAGGGCGCATTCAAATGGGAATTGAAAGGACTAGTGCCCTTTTTACTAGTCAAAAGTGATTGGAGGGCAAATTCCCCCCCACGGCCATGATTTCCCCAAACAGTTTCGATCAACATTTTGATATAGCTATTTGTTGAACATAGTTGAACTGTCCAGAAATAATATTTTTGATTATGACACCCCCTCCCCCCAAGCCCTCAGGGCTAAGGTTGTAATTTATGCCCTGGGGGCATATAAGGTTCTTATAGAATGCGTTGTCGTGGAAACTTCAAAAAGGGCTCAGTCAATTGGGAATTGAGATGGCTATTGACCTTATTAAAAGTCAAAAGCCATTGGAGGGTGAATGCCCCCTCCATGCCCTTTATTTCCCCAAACACTTTTGATCGACATTTAGATAGAGCAATTTTGTTAAACGTAGTTGAAGGGTCCGGAAATTATGTTTTTGAGTATGACAGCCCTCCTACTGCCCTCAGGATTAAGATTGTAAATTATGCCCTGGGGGCATACAACGTTTTTAAAGAAAGTGTTGTCGTAAAAACTTCAAAAAGGGGTCATTGGATTGGAAATTGAGAGGGTTAATGTCTCTTTTAGCAGTAGAAAGTAATCGGGATGGAGAATCAACCCCGCTCCATGGCCATCATTTCCCCAAACATTTCCGATCAACATTTTGATATGGCCCTTTTGTTCAATGTATTTGAAAGGTTTGGAAATTATGTCTTTGAGGATGATACCCTCCCCCAATAGCCTTCAGGATGGGGGTCCTAAGGCCCTTGTGGCACATAAGGTTTTTATAGAAATTTTTGTCGTAGAAGCTTTAGAAGAGGCTTGGTCTTTTTCCCTGAAAAAGACTAATTCAATATAAAACAAACAGAAATTAATTAAAAAAAACTTTTTCCACAAAATAATTTTTTCAATAAAAAGTAAAGGACTCCATTAAACCAAAAATGAACTACATAGAAACAAATAATCTATTAAGCCTGCAACTACCACAAATCAGTATCAACAAATAAATGAAACCCAAAACAAACAGAAAGTAACATAAATAACAGAGTCAAACTCCGAACGAGCAGAAATTAATATGAGTAGGGTTCTAAGCCCCTATGCTATCTAAAAGCCAGAATTTAATTTGTACTTTGCAGAAAAAATTCTTTTAAATGTTTTCATTTTTATAACTTTGAGAAATCAAAATTAATTAAGATTTTAAGGAATAAATATCAGCATAAGTATATTAAACTGACGTTGCACATTTTTTCAGTAAATTCATTTGAATTTTTTTCAGTAAAGTACAAATTATATTCTGGCATTTAGAAAGCACAGGGGCTATTTGCCCTCCGATCTCTTTTGACTCTTAAAAATTGAACTAGAACTTTCAATTCCCATTTAAATGAGCCCTCTATGAAGTTTATACGAGCTTTCCTTCCATAAGAACCATATATGCCACCAGGGCATAACTGACAGCGCCTGAGAGGCAAAACATAATTTTTATGCTTTTAGAAGGCATAAAAATTTTGAGGGCGCCATTTTGTTAAAAATAGTTTTACACTTCATATATTAAAACTCCGGGCTCGACACAACCCCCCAGGGCCCGGAGACAGGCGTTGTAAGTTATTTTCTGGGTGCATATATGGTTCTTATAGAAGGAATGCTCATATAAACTTCGGAGAGGGATCATTTGATTAAAAATGGAAAATTCTAGTTCACTTTTAAAGATTCAAAAGAGATCGAAGGGGAAGTAGCCCCCCCCCCCGCTCTTTTTCACAAACCCATCCAATAAAAATTTTGAGATATCTATTTTGTTAAAAATAGTTCAAACATCAGATAATAAAAACTCCGAGGTTGACACGAACCCATTTTTTTACTTTGATATTGTTACTTTGATACTAGTTTTGATACTTTGATGAACAATTGATTTTGAAAAAAAGTTTGATTTTGAAATAAGGTAGGTTTCAAAACTTGAAAATTTTTGCAATCAAAAACGAACAAATATTAATCAAAAAACAAACTTTCCGAAAAAGAAGTTTTTAAAAGAAAAATAAGGGCCATTTTAAACTTAGGATCACCAGGTACAAATACCTGTTAAAATTCAAACTCAAAACGACCATAGATTACTATTAAAGAATAAATTAAACCCAAAACGAACAGAAATTAAATAAACAATCATAGCAAAAAAACATACAAAAAGTAACAATGTAAATGAATAAATAAATCTCAAAGCGAGTAATGCTTAAATTGAATATGCAAATCAAGCTTAAAACGAAAAAAAAATTTCCTATTGAAGTATAAATGAAACCCAAAACGAACAGAAATTAAATAAAGAATCAATGCAAACAGACATACAATAGATACTAATGTAAATGAATAAATAAATCTTAAAACGAGTGAAACTTAAATTGAATATGTAAATCAAGCTCGAAATGAACTAAAATCACTATAAACAAGAGTTTGGGTATCACCTCCTTCTCTCACTATAAAAGTCTAACACCTACTGCGTCATGGCGCTTTACTGAAAACTCTATGTGTCTTGAACAGTCTTGGAAAGTGTAAACAAAATCAAATTGAATATTTGGTATATAATGATATTAATTGTTTAAAGATCCATCAGTTCAAGATTTTATTTCACTGTAATTTTATTTTCATTTCCAATGCTGTAAGAACTGGAAAAGAAAATATTTGTAATATAATTCGTTTTCTGTGACGTAGCAGGCCTTAGGTTTTTACAGTTAAGGAAGGCGACAATTTTAGGGGTCTTGCACAATTTTAGAAAGAACTAATAAATTGAGCTGAATATTTGATGTATAATGATATTAATTGCTGAAAGCTCATCAGTTAAAAATTTTACTGTAATTTTAATGTTTATTTTCAATATTGAGTACAAAAGAAAATATTTGTAATACAATTCGTTTTTAGTAAAGCCCCAATGACACAGCAGGTTTTAGACTTTTGTACTGAGAGAAGGAGGCGATTTTCAAATTATGGATGTCTTAGAGCAGTGTTGCATTTTCATTAATTTTTCCACGTTGAACCATAAAAGTGAAAAGTTTGACAACGTTTTTTGTTCCTAAAATTTTAAACATTAGCAAGCTGATAATTCCCAAAAACAACTACACCTTCAAAGACTTAGTTATGCCAGCGGCTATGCCAGCTATGCCAAAGGTGCTAGCTTTGCGGCTCACTGAGACTATCTGTCTTGGATTTATTCCATTAGCCATGGCTCTCAAGTCTTTCATCGCTTCCACCAAGTTAATTTTAATTCTAAAATCAATGTAGTTGTTTATTAGCTGTCGTAAGCTTCATAAGCAGTTTTGTGCGACATGTTTTTAGCCTCTTTTTGCTGAGTTTCCGGCCACGTTCCTTTTTCTTGAGTTCGACACCCGCTACTACGAAAAACTGTATAACAACATGTGGAGATATCTTTTTAATTAAAAATTGAATTTTCGATTTTTTTCTTAATTTCTAAAGATATATCTCGCTGTGTAAGTTTCCACTTAGCCAATTCAAACAATCTGGTTTTAGTTTCACTATCTTTTGTACTCCAAGTGCTAATGTCACTCTTTAAATTTGTGCGCTAAAACTCATGTTTATGTCAACGGCAATAAACCAGCCACTGGACCAGATGGCTAGGTATTTAATCAAGACACGATGACTGGCAAATTTTTGGAAAGTTTTTAAGCTTGGCGAAGAAATCTTTAGGATCCATCTCCACCTACAGCCCAGATTAGATCTAAAGGGCTTGACACACGTAGCTTTTTTGGGCACCAGTTTTAGCTGCTCAGCGGGCAAACGATAGAGGTACAAAAACAATGCCCTTTGCAGAAGATTATCAAAACTAAACCTCATGGATAACAATGGTCAACTGCAGGTTATCAATAGTTGCATTATTGATCTCAACTTATTATCAAGCTCTCTTATTATTGAAATGATTATTCTTTTTCAATTTTTTTCATTAAAAATATTTAATTAAGTTTTAAGTTTTTTCATTATTAAATTATGAAGTTCTTTTGTTATTATATATTTAATTATTATTATTTAATTCGTTTGATTTTCCAATTGAATAGAAGGAATTATTGAGGATTTCCTTTTTTTGATGACCATGATCAAATCCGGCGTCGTTTTTGAAAATCGACGTCGAAAACTAGAAAACTTTTTAAGTTCAAATCGCCGCTGTTTGTTTTTTGCAAACTGGCGTCGAATTGGGTAAATCGGCGCCGAAAAAAACTACACGTGTCCCTTAAGTCCTAACTGATATTGTAATAAATTACGTTTTACGCCAATTTCAAATGGGTAAAACGAGCACATAGAAAAGAAGAAGAAAACCTGTGGTTTTTATTTTTATCAAGGGGAATTGTCATCTTACTACGACATCTATACGTTATGCCATCTGACGTATATACTGTACTGTAATGCTACAGAAGACATGCTGTTTGTGAGGCAATTGAAATTAATCTTAAGCAATATAATAATATTTCTTTAAATAGGGGTTTGGGGGGAGTACTCAATGCTTTTAAGGTAAATATAATCAAAAATGGTTTGAGAAATTACCATATATTACAATAACAATAGTCATTATCAATGAACACGTAACAAATTAAATTTAAAAATCACAAGTTTTTTAAACTGAAAGTAAGGAGCAATCAACATCAAAACTTAAGATGAACATAAATTATTACGTATGTGAGGGGGGTTGCCCCATCCTTAATACTTCACTCTTTGCGCTAGAGTTTCACTTGTTGTCTCAATTCTTTCAGAATGACTTCTGAAACACAAGGACCGTCGGATTAGAATAGTAAGCTTTGTTATAAGTTCTAAGAAACACTTTAGGGTAAAGAGCAAGGTATTGAGGATTGGGTAACACCCCTCGTATACAGAATAATTTCTGTTCATTTTAAGTTTTGATGTTGATGTTGCTCCTTACTTTCGGTTGAAAAACTTTATTATTTCTATTTAATTTTGATCTTTTTTAAATAATGCGGGAAAATTGAGGATGGGGTAACACCCCTCGTATGCAGGATAATTTCTGTTCATTTTAAGTTTTGATGTTGATGTTGCTCCTTACTTTCGGTTGAAAAACTGTATTATTTCTGTTTAATTTTGATCATTTTTAAATAATGCGGGAAAATTGTGGATGGGGTAACACCCCTCGTATACAGAATAATTTCTGTTCATTTTAAGTTTTGACGCTGATGTTGCTCCTTACTTTCGGTTGAAAAACTGTATTATTTCTGTTTAATTTTGATCATTTTTAAATAATGCGGGAAAATCAGTCTCCTCCTCCATGGGAAATTCCTTCCCCTCATTGAAAATCCCTCCATGGAAGGTTTTTCCTATGTAAAATCCCCCCCACAAGGAAAATTCCCTCAAGACAATTCCATTCTAGCTGAACATTCGCTCCAGAAAATTTCTTGCGGACGATTCTGGCTGTTCTGGCACACTTTCATTTGAAAAGAATTCAATTTTTGCTTTTTTTAAAATCATGCCGAAGATCTCCTCCCTCTGTGTAAAGTTCTTATCGAAAATATCCCCCTTCCGCCAATAGAAAGTTGCTCCTATAGAACATTCCGCGGAAATCTCCCCCATGAAGAATTTCTCCCGTTGAAATCCCTCCCTTCTCTACAGAAAGAAACTCTAGGCAATTCCGACCTGGTAAAACTTTCCCCCTGGGAAAGTTCCCCTTAACATCTCTACATATAAAATTGAGTCGGGAAAGAGAAAGTAACACAAATAAAAAGAATTTCTTATAAGAATTCTGGCAAATTCCCCCAATATAAAATTCCTTCGGAAAGTTCATCCGCAGACACTTCGCTCCCCATGAAAAATGATCCCTTAGGAAATTCCCCCAGTAGAAAATCTCCCCCTCCCAAAAAAAATGTCATGTATGCTTCCCAATAACAAATACTATGCGTTAACATAAGACTAATTTCACAAATTACAGAATTTTTCTCTGGGGTTGTGGGGGGGGGGGGGTTAATATTATCTCCAAAGGCATAGTTACCCGGTTTTCAACTATGTTGAACAAAATAGCTATCTCAAAACTTTGATCGGACGAATTTGAGAAAAACGGTTCGTCATAAAGAGCTTTAATTTCTGTTCAAATGAGCCCTTTTTTGATATTCTAGGACCTGATGATGACAGACACAGGTCCTGTCGAAATTATCGTTCCAAGATAACACAATACCTGACATCCATAGCTTAGGTAAGCTTATTACCATTATCAAACAGTTCGTGGTAACGAACTGTAAGTAAGGAGCGACCCGGCTCAATGGTAACCGAAACTCTAAAAAACAGGATTTTGATACTAATAGATACATCAAAAGAATCAGATTTTAATTCTGATTTCTAATATATAAGTTTCATTAAGTTTAATCTTACCCATCAAAAGTTACCTGCCTGAGAAAATTTGGCTGATTTTCAAAAAAAGGGAGAAAGACCCCCTAAAAGTTATAGAACATTAATGAAAATCACACCATCATATTCAGCGTATTAGAAAACCCCACTGTAGAGGTTTCAAGCACCTATCTACAAAAATGTGAAATTTTCCATTTTTTGCCAGAAGAAAGATCACGGATGCTTGTTTATTTGTTTGTTTGTTTGTTTGTTTTTTTTTTTCCCCAGGGGTGATCGTATCAACCCAGTCGTCCTAGAAAATAGTGAGAGGGCTCATTGTGACGGAAATTAAAAGCTCTAGTCCCCTTTTTAAGTGACAAAAAAAAATGGAGGGCACCTAGGCCCCCTCCCACGCTTATTTTTTCCCTAAAGTCACCCGATCAAAATTTTGAGACAGCCATTTTGTTCAGCATGGTCGAAAATATGATAAAAATGTCTTTTAGGATGACTTGATCCCCCAAAGTCCCCAGGGGGAGGGCTGAAAGTTATGAACTTTACTCAATGTTAAAATATAGTATTGGTTATTGGGAAGTATACAGACTTTTTCAGAGGAGATTTTTTCTGGTTGATGGGGAAGGAGAGGGTCGGGGGCTATATGGAAGGTTCTTTCCATGAAGTAAGTTTTCATGGGGTAAGGGACATTTCTATGAAGGGGGCGCCGGATTTCACAGAATTATTAAAGAAAAAGATCAGGAATTAAATAAAAAAAACAAGTTTTTAAACTGATCAACTGATTGTGATTAAGAGGTCATTTTTAAAGACCTGGAAACAAAAATTCGAACTATAGTTTAAAGAGCAGGGTATTGACTAGGGGGCGAACCCCCTAATATACGTGTTAAAAATTTATGAATATAGAAGGTCATTACGTAAGTTAATTCTAAGTTACGTATATTTATTACTAATAAAAACGTTCGTAAATAAAATTAAACAAGTTTCGAGAAAGCCATTTAACCAAATATAATATGCAAAATTTTTTTAATTATTCATGTACGGTGAGCCAAAATCAAAACCTGCATTAATTCAAAAACGTTCAAAAATTAAGTTTTTTTAACTGAAAGTAAGGAACGACGGTAAAACTTAAAACGAACAGAAATTATTCCGTATATGAAAGGGTCTGTCCCCTCCTCAACGCCTCGCTCTTTACGCTAAAGTTTGACTTTCTCACAACTCTATTTTTTTAAACAATAAAAAAACTTTAGCGTAAAGAGCGAGGCGTTGAGGAGGGGACAGCCCCCTTCATATACGGAATAATTTCTGTTCGTTTTAAGTTTTAACGTCGTTCCTTACTTTCAGTTAAAAAAACTTGTTTTTTTTATTTAATCATTTATAAGAGTCAGGTTGGCCTCAGAGAATATATTATTCTAGGACTATTAGCTCGATGTGATCCCCCCCCCCATGAAAAAAAGAAATAAACACGCATCCGTGATATTTCTTCTGACAAAAATTCCAAAACTTCATATTTTTCCAGATAGGAGCTTGAAACTTATACAATAAAGTTCTCTCGGATACGCTTAATCTCATGGTAAGCTTTGCTTGACTTTTTGATTGATTCTAGGGGTGTTTTCTCCTTTTTCTAAAATCAGGCAACTATTCTCAGGCTCGTAGCATTTGATGAGTAAAATAGACTTATTGAATCTTATATTTGGAATCAGCATAATAAGCCAATTCTTTCAATATATCTAGGTCCATTGATAACAAAATTCTATTTGTATACGTTTTGGTTATTATTGAACCACATCGCTCCTTACTTACAGTTCGTTACCACAAACTGTTTGAAAGAGCTGTTAGGTTAGCTTCTGAAAAAGCAAGAATCGCACTAAGAACACGTTCTTGATTTGTATCAAACAGTTCTTGGTAACGAACTGTAAGTAAGGAGTGACGGGACTCAATAGCAACCGAAACCCTAAAAAACGGTTTGTTTTTGTTTCCAGGACCATTTCTCAGTTTCACGCGTGAGGATGTTATGGGTAATTGCCCTGGGTAAATTTTCACCAGAACTGAATTGTCAAGAGGATATTTTAGTGGCAAGGGAGGGTTTTCTGCATAAATGTGGAGCCAGATTTCCTGCCATTATTTAAAAAACGATCAGAAATTAAACAAAAATACTAGCTTTTTTAACTGAAAGTTAGGAGCAACATTGAAACTGAGAACGAACAAAAATTTCTACGCATACGTGGAAGATTTTCCTTCTTCAACATCTCGCTTTTTACGCTAAAATTCGAATTTTGTTCCAGTTCTTTAAGAACGACCGCTGAAACACAAGGGTCGTTTAATTAGAACAACAAGAAGCATTTTTAAAATTACTAAAAAACTTTGGCAAGAAGAGCGAGGTGTGAAGAAGGGGGCAACCCGCCTCACATACGTAATAATTTCTATTCGTTTTGTTTTAATGTTGCTCCTTACTTTGAGTTGAAAAAACTTTCTTTTGTTTCTTTAATTTACCTGAATGAATTGCCTTGTTTCGTGTTGCTTTCTCTTTAGTCCTGGTTGAACTTCCTTGAAGTAATGACTCTAGGACTATTTTATTTCATTTCAGCTCTAACGATTGTATTTTATTGTAAGTCTTATGTCATTTATATATATATACTTTGCTGAGGACTGCCTTCAGATTTAGAGTCAAAATATTCATTTTGGGTTATAATTTTTTTTTTTACTGTTTTAGATAAATTCCCCATTGTTTTACCCGTTGCTGTTGTTTTTATAGTGATAAATTATGTAACTAAATCACATGCTCCACCCTCATAATACTTTGTTGAGTTACCACCCTTACGACCAAAAAATGTTGTTTTTCATGGTTGCCTTCCCCCTCTTGAGGGCTAGATGTGCGTTCACCTATGGTCTTAAAATGTCAACTTGTTTCTTTTTTTTCTAAAGTAGTAAAACGTGTTATTATAATATCTCTGTTCAGCATACATATTTATATTGCATACATTTAAGGTAGAAGTCAAAAGTTTTTTCAGAGGGGTCGTATGCGTCAACACTGGTTTTTAGCCATACTTATCCAAATATGTCTAAGAGTATCGTCCTCCATGCCAGTCATAAAGAATAGTATTCCCCGTCTTCTATTGTTAGGCATGTTTAAGCAAATGCACGCGTTTTATGTATTCAAGGCTAAGCTTAGAAAACTAAGTGGTACCAGCATAACTAGTTATTTACCAGGCTCATATGGAAGATCCCCTTGACCTACTGAATTATCAGTCAAACAGTTAAATCGGTTAGACGATGCAATGTATAACAAAAGGAGTGATATAGCTAAAGTGTGCGGCAAAACTCTGTAAATATGTCACGGCTTATATTTAGAACTGAACAATACTAGCAGTGACGCCAAGAGTCAATCTTTCATCTGTCACTAAGAGTGCATTGACACTCCTAAGTTCAGAGAATAATTTATTTTTTCGAGACCTCAAGTCTAAATTCTATGAGATTTAGTCATGCTTATCTTTTTATATGTACCCCGAAGAATAGGCACAAACTTCAGTGGGGGAAGGGGGTATCTAAAACCTAATACACCATTAAAACAATCCCTTGCATGGTGGCTCAGCAACTACTTAAAAAGCACAAAAGGGCTGCATAGGATTCATAAAAATTCACTGTTAGCCTACTTAAGTTGGCTGAAACACAATATGTATAACTAGACACATATGTATAGGTTTGAGGACATTAAATCATATTAGGGGTGTTGGTCTATAGCCCCTGGAATGTCAGATTATACCTCTTTATGACAATGCATCTGCAAAAAAAGAAGAAAAATGCTAATTCTCCTAGTGTCGATACGAAGGACAGAGTTTTTAAGAAAAAATTAGACCTAAAATAAAACTTTTGTACGTTTCACCCCTTTTATTTTGGAAATATTCCTTGAATACCCTATGCGGATTGAAAGTATGTAATTCTGTGCTTAGGATCCCCGTCTTAGCTTGGTATTTTAATAGCGCTTAGATTTTCCATGAAACTCACTTTCAAGGTCATTAGTTGAGAATTAATTGTCAGTTTATTTATAAGTTCCGTGAAGATGGATATCCTTCTTGATTTTTGGCGCTGTGGAAATGCACTAGCTAGTCTGTGCAAGGTCGTGTCCCGTTTATGTCAAATTCTGTTTCCAATTTGTAAATACCAAATGTGCTGCAGGGCTTATCAAAAGGTTGGTTAGGAAGTCAGCCACGAAACAGATGACAAACGACGATAATTCAAACTGACATAGTTTATCTTGGACAAGCATCACTCTTGGGCAGTAACAAACAGGAATTAATTACTATAAATTGATTAACCAAACTTTGAAAAGATTTGAAGAATTGTCAATATTCCTGACTAATACCTTTGTTATTAGGAATGTTCTTTAATTATTTTTGACTTTGTTTTTCTTCTCAGTTTTGTTTTTAATATTTCAGCTATTTCAGACATTTACAGAATCACTTAACTGCAGTTGTTGCTTAAGTGAATTAAATTTTCCATACCCCGAATGCAAAGTCTTGGTATACAATAAGGTATACAGTGGCATGTATTGGGTATACAGTAGGGTATACAGTGGCATGTTTTGGGTATACAGTAGGCACGTGCACTGACGTCTGTTTGGCATAGAGGGAAAGGGAAATCATCGAAACATCAAAACATTCTTATAGCTAACTGGACAATTTAGAAAAATTGTGAGTCACAAAATTTTGAAGGTACTGTGACATTTGATCCCCCCTCCTGCTCCTCTTCATGTGCCTTGTATAATGTGCTTTCGTGTTATGCATACTTTAGTCTTCTGTATAAATTGATCAGATAGATGCTGTGTAACAAATACTAAGAGGACTTTTATTCCACCTAAATGGCTTATATTTTATGTACCCCATTTCCTAGGATTTGAAGACTTTAGTTTTCTTAATGATATAAAATAAAAGCTAACACCAGATGCAGGGACGAAAAATTTAATATTTCGCAAAATATATGATGCATTAAGAGCACATTTTTTTCTAAAATTCATTTTAGAAAAACCTTCCGAAAAAAAAGTTTTTTGAAAGAACATTAAAGAGCCCTATTTCAACTTAAAACGAGCAGAAGTAAGTTCCTATTATAATTCGAACTTAAAACGACCACAAGTACTGTGAAAAAGAAATAAAACCCAAAACAAACAGAAATTAAAATAAATATTTACCTCAAGCTTAAAGGTAACAGATACTGATATTGATGAAGAAAATAAATCCTAAAATGAGTAGAAATTAAATTAAATACCCAATTCAAACTGGAATGAACAGAACTTACCACAAAGGGGGGTTTAGCTTCTGCTCCCCTCCGCCAACTCGTAACCAGTCTAAAGTCTATTACGTTATCTGCATTTTATTCAAAACTAGATGTATTTTAAACATTGCGTTTTAATTTTCAAACCATCGACGAAAAAAAAATATCTATGATAATCAAAACAACTGAAATGAACTAATGCAAATAGACAGATTGATTAGTATGTTAGCTCGGGAAGTTACAGCAATTGGAGATTCATGATTTATTTTACGAATTTATTTCTGTTTTTCAGTGTGGTAATTTAAATAAAATGTTTAGAATATGTTTGGTTTTCAGTGAAGTGTAAATGACGCAATAACCTTTAGAAAGTTTATGGTTGGGGATGGGAAAGTAGTAAAATCTTGTGTTTGCTTTTTTAGTTTGTTTTAACTTTGAAGTGATTCATTTATCTCCTATTCATTTTAGGCTTTTTTTTTCATCTATATCAGTATCTGTTATCTTTATGTTTGATATGATTATTTATTTCAGTTTTTGTCCTTTTTGAGTTTCATTGATTATATGCCAGTAATTTCTGGTGGTTTTAATTTGAATTATTATTGAAGATTATTTCTTCTCGCTTTGAGTTTTAATGTGAGTCTTTACTTTTCTTTGAAATTCATCTTTTCCAGAAAGTTATTTAAAGTTAACTTCTGTCCGTTTTTGATAGCTAAGGTTTTATTTCTGGTTGTTATTATGGCCACGATCCCAGTTTTTTAACTTTTCAGCTTATAAATTAAAATGTCAGATTCTAATTTAAATGCTTAAGTTCCATAAGGTGATCAGAGTGTGTTGTTGTTGTTTGTTGTTGTTTGGGGTTTGACGCGTTTGACCACTAGGTCATATGCGTTCGTATCACTCAATTGTTCTGTGCCTTCTGTAATCACTAGCTTGCTTGGGTGTCACTTTGGTCAATATTCACTGAACCTGATCATGTATCACTTATCTTGCTATTGGTAGGGGGTAATTCACCTGCAGCAACTGCCTGCATTGAAAAACAGGAATCAAAATAATGCAACTGTGTTTAGTCATACAGCATTTAAAATACCTATGCAACACAATTATAATAAATAACAAATTTTTGTATTATAGCCTATTACATACCTCCATATATAGAACATATAGAATATTAATCAGATAAATTATGAAAAGATAGATAAGGATAATAAAACAAAAAAAAAATATAGAAAAAGGATAACTCTAAAATAAAAAATTATGGGAGGGGCATCAAGGCAAGCAAGATTAAAATAATATAGAACATCTACCAATTATCTTGCTTATTTTAGGGTTTAACCCCCATCAGCACCTGCCATCAAATATGAACAGGAACCATAATGATGCATATACCTTATCAAACAACAAAATACAAATTTTATGCAAATCAATTATAATAAATAGTACATTTAGCCTGTAACCTGTCACCTAGATCAAATTATAATCAAATAAGGCAACTCTAAAAAAGGAAACATGCAGGGAAGAAAAAAAAAGAAAAAAAAAGAATTCAGGGAACCAAACCAATAGTCTTAACCATGTTACTTAATGAGTTTATGCTTAGTCATCAACGTGTTGTCTTTGATTTGCATTAATTTCGTTCATTTCCAAATCAAGGCTTTTTTTTTTCAAAAATTAACTATAGTTTTGATAAGGTACAAAAGTATTTTCTAATGAATGTTTTAAATTCTTCTTCTTTTCTTTCTTTAACCAGTGGTATTTGGTCCTCATTTCTGCACTTCCTCTTCTTTTTGTGTTCTCGATAATAAATGGTGGTACATCATGTAATGTATAGAATTAAACCAGTTTTTGTTTCCTTTCGGTTTTTGTACTCCTGAATAAGAAAAAAAAAACAAAAAAAATGTCAATCCTGTTTCTTTCTTCTTTTTTTATCCAAGACTCTTTGCTTATTTGTAATCAAATTTGTCCCTATTTCTCTATTATTCCTTCACTTTACTACCTATCTATCTTACCTCTTACTCGACGTTCCATAGGTTTCCACTTTTAAAATTCCTCACATACATAATTTTTTCTCTCCTAGTACATTTTATCTACCTTTCTCCCAAAAGCCTTTTTTTTTTTCATTCATAGATTCTCCGTCCATTAATTTACCATAAAAAAATTTCAAAATTCTAATTCAAGCTACCCACGGCAGCAAGTGGCTTCTCCCATTCATTAGGCCTATAACATATAACATTAAAATACAAATTTACAATGCGTGTATGTTTTTGTATTTTAAAATACATTCACTTTTCTTAGAGCACTTTAAAACACTTTTCACTAGATTTACATAAATAAAATAAAAAAATAAATACATAACACCATTTTTTTTTTTTTAATACATCACATTTCAACACACACTACTCTCGCTGGGCCTTGCGTTGTAAGGTAGCTACAATAATCCTCAAAACAATTCCCAAAAATCAAATACTTCACAATCCAGGTGAAACGTATCCCCCTCAACATATAAAATAAATTCCACTAGTTTAAAATAAATTCCAAACAAACATTAAAAAAAATGACCAAATCTAAAATCTATTATCTGAAAATTCATAAAATCCTATACTATAACTATTCAATTAGATTTAAATTTTACCTAATAAATAAACTTAAAAATCCTAAACAAATCCTGAAGCTAACTATTATAATCTGAAAATTCTGATTAAACTCTAAAATCAAACACTTCATTAAAAGTTCGAAATATTTAACTTAAAATCTGCTCTTATTCCATATACCAAAATTAAAACTCCATTTTCTAATCTTCTACCTAGATCCTTACCACAAAATGAAAAAACAAAAAACATACAAATGTAAAACCTTAAACCCTTAAACCCTATAATTTTTTCTCAAACTCTCCTTTTATTATTATTATTTTTTCCCTTTTTTTTTAACCACACATCTTTGCCCACCAAGACACAAAAATTATTCCCCTCTACTTTAGACCGAACAAATCCTCAATTTTCTTACACTTCATAATCCTTATCCTTTTCCATTCTGTTTACACACGATTTATCACATCATAATCTTCCTTCTGCTTTTCTTTTCGCTTCCACGTGTAATAACAAAAAAGCGATACAATGTAAACTATTGTCCTTGTATAGGCCTCATTATCTACTTTTAGGTACACAGCTTTCTCTAAATTAATTACATCTTTTTTACCTGTAACACTTGCCAATAAATTCCTCAGTCCTGCTACATTTGTGTCTTGTTTTCACATTCTAACATTACGTGATATTGCGATTCTAGTTTTTTCTCGCCTAGCTTACAATTTCCATAACTACCACTCATATTCATCTTTATTTTTGACTCTTCTGTGGGTAACATATTATGCATAAAGAAAAACATATGTTCTTTAACTTTTGGTGGCAACAGGCAACTTTCTAGTAGTATGAAACTTTTGACCACCTCTTCTTCACTGTAATTACCATTTTCAATTATTTTTAGTGGAGGAAGCTGCTTCTTTTTTTCATAATATTCCTTAAGTTTTACTTTGTCAATTTTCCCTCTTATTTCAAGTGACATTTCTAATTTTCTATTTCATAAATTTCTTCGAATGCTTGATTATATTTTGGAGGATATTTCTTTTCTTTTCTTTTCCATGTTTCATACCAAGCGCTTTTTTGTGATTCTTTTATCCTCATCTCTTGTTCCAACATTGTCCTAATAAAAAGTTCTTTCATCGTACATTCCACATGTATGACCTGAAGGCTTCCGTGATTTCTATATATGAACATATTGTCTGTTTTCAATTTAGGTGGAAAATTTCCATTCCATATGTACTGGTAAATTGCACTCACAATTTGTTTTAGATGTGTCGTTTTGGGTTGTGAAACAAAGGACAGATACCATAAAACTGGGCAACCATAAGTATTAACATACTGGGCTCTCTGGTGAACCGTCAGACCTATTCCATATCCTTGTCTAAGGGTATTTTTGAATTTCGATATTGTATTTATCCCATTTTCAATTTCCGTTCGGCCCCAACTTCTTTGAAAAAACACACCCAATATTTTAATTTTTTCCGTTCTCGGGATCCCCTCATACACGTCGTCTACTTCATCTCCCAATGATAGCATTTCACACTTATTTCTAGTGAGCTGTAGCTTGAAGATGTCACAGTATTCAGTTATGCACTGAACTGCCACTTTGAAATCATCTTCAGTTTCTTTGTACGTTGTCAGATCATCTACAAAACTGTTCAACGTCATTGCTACATTTTCTATTATAATGCCATTTATCTCCTTTTCTAAACATTTAAGTAACGGGTCAAAATATATTTCAAACAGTAAAAGGCTCAGCGGGCATCCTTGGTACACTCCAGTTTCTGCTTCAAATTCTTCTGTAGCATCGCTATTCACACAAATTACCTGTACTATTTTTTCAATTATCCTATTGATCCATTTTATGAATGTCTCGTGGAAACCGTAGTAATTCATGATCCATACTAGTATTTTTGTTTTCTTATTTTATCGAAGGCCTTTTTAATATCATAACTCGTTATCCAGTGCTTTATTTTCTTTTTTTCCTTTCGACTTCCTGCTCGTATTATTACATCTCTTATATTAGCCAATACATCTGCTGTTTTACGGTTTTTCAGTCTTCCTCTTTCGTTTACACTTGGTATGGATGGTAGCACCTTTTTTAGACGGTTTGCTAACACTTTAGCCATAATTCTGTAGTCGCAATCTGTGATATTAACTGGCCTCCAGTTGTTGAGGTCTTCAGGGCTACCTTTTTTCGGTATTAATTTCATCATCCCTAAACACTGTATCTTAATATCATCGTTATTTAGTAATTCATTAAAAATATCCGCCAGATGTTCTGCGATTTCTTCGACATGTTTCTTATAAAATTCGTAATGTATTCCATCAAGCCCTGGCGTTTTATTGTTTTCCGTCTCCATTATAGCTTTTTTTTTTTCTTCTTTTGTTAATTTCGCCGTTAGTATATTATTTTCTTCCTGTGCACTTGATTATATTCAATCTTACGAAAGAATTCGTCCACTCTCTCTGTTTTTTCTTCTGTCTCTATTGTAAATACATTCTTGTAGAAGGATTTCACTTCTTCCATGATATCTTCCATTTTCTCAGTTGTTTCCCCATTTTTCTTTTTAACTCTTTTAAGATTAGTTTATTTTGCTTGATTTTTCTCCTTGCCAATAAGTGTTATTGTTAGTTGTTCATCCCTTATCTGGTCCTCGCATTTTGCTCTTATCTTATAGGCTTCTGCCTTTTTTTCTTCTATTTCTCTTATTTCTAATAGAGTCTCGAAATATTCCTTATTTGAATTTCTCCCTTCGTTTATCTCTCTTTTTAGTTCATAAACTATTCTATACAGCAATTTCAGATACTCATCACTGGTTTTTGATAATTCTACTGAAATTGTCCTTACCTCTTGCGTAATTCTGGACTTCATCGTCTGTTTCCAGTATTCGGGTAGTAACTCGGAATCTATTTCCTTCATCGATTTCAATATCTTCCCTATCTTTGTCTTACATTCATCACTTCTTAAGATTGCAGTATTCATTTTCTATGTAGATTTCTGTATTTTCCCTTGTATTTTTTCATTTTTATTTGTCACTAACACAGCATTGTGGTCCGTGAAAGACACTATCTTGTGTTCTATGTTTACCATACTTTGTAACATTACTTTTGATGCATAAACTCTGTCAAGTCTTGCTCCACCTCCATGTTTTCCTACCCAGTTTATTCTTGTAAAGCTGTTTATTCTCTTAAGTTCCTCCCAGATATCTGCTAGTTCCAGCCCATTTATTAGCTCAACCAATGCTCTCCAAATATTATCTTTTCGGGCTTTGGCATCTTTCTTACTTGTTACACAGTTAAAATCTCCAAGCAATATTAATTCATCAGTATTTTGGGGGATAAATGCTGCAATATCTTGCTGGAAGATTTTATCTCTATTTTTTCTATTTTGGGATCCGGATGGCGCATAAACATTGATATACGCTTTTCTATTTATCACACAAGTGATAATTCTTCCTTCTTCGTCGATTTTGATATTTTGCTGATCAAAATGCCGTTTAAATATCATTGCTACACTATTGTCGCCAATGCAAGTGTTTGTTAAGTATTAGTGTTCGGGTTCTACAAATTTTAAATTATCAGTATCACTTTCGTGTACAAAAGCTAATTCTATACTTTCTGTCATCAGAAAGTCTCTTAAAAACTGTTGTCTCTTTCTTTGCTTCAGTCCATTTACATTTAAACTTATAATTTTTTGGATCCAATTCTAATCTCGTTTCATTCTCCTCTTCTTCACCACTTTTCGCTTTCTTGTTCTCTTTTTCTGAGCCACTAGATGATGTTGACGTATTCATTTCTACTTCTACCACGTCCACCAATGTATTATCCACGTACTCGTTCACCAACAGCACCGGTGTAATGCTATTCAGTATAGGTTCCATATTTTCGATGTGTTTCAACCTTCCAGATTCTTTCTCTTTTTCTTCGTTTTTCTTAAACCGTCTGTTTTTATTTCTATTCATCCGCCTTGTTTTGAATCCTGGTGTAGAATGGCTACGAGGTCGTATACCTGTGATCTCTTCTTCTTTTTCTCTATCTTCGTTGCTTAATGTTGTGTTAACTGTCTTCCTTTCAGGTTTTTTCCTTATTTCTTTCTTTGTAGCTTCTATGTTTTCTGTCTGACTTTTCTACTTCTTTTCTAGTTCTTCTCTCATTACCTGCAATTCTTGCTCTACTTTTTGTTCAGTTTTTCTTTCATCATGTACTAAGTATTTGTCCATATTTGAATTTTTTCGCTTTACTTATTTCATAGAGGATGGATATGACACATAATCATCCAATTGGACTATCTCCCGTTCTTTTCTTTGATTTTTGGCTGGTTTTGGTGGAGATACAGAGCATTCCGCCGCCATATGTCCTTCTTGGTTGCATCTGACGCACGTTCTTATCTATCCATCGTACCATACTCGCAATCGTAGTCCATCCACAAAAACGAAAGATGGAATGTTCATAGTTATTTTCATTTTCGCTGTAAATCTTGTTTTTGACGTTTATATATATTCACCTCCCTAGTAAACATCCCTTTTACACAGTAGCACCGTACTGTACCCCGTCAATGCTTTTTGCACTGTTGACCCTTCCATCTCAGGGGGTACTCCTTCGAATTTGACGTAGCTAGGTCTATCCTCGCAGCTTCCAATAATTACATATTTTACTTATCCATCCGACGTTGCGAATGGGAGCATTCCGTTTCTTCTTTGCTCCAAAAACTTCTCAAGTTCTTCACAGTTTGTAAATATAACAAAAATTGTTTTCTTGAACTTCAAACCTGACGCATCTATGCTTATTAGATTTTTTTTTCGCAAACCTTTCTGTTTCATCCATCTATGTATCTCACGTTCAGTTGGCAGGTCTTCATCTGTAAATGCAGTGAAACTCATAAATGCAGTATTTTTTCGAACATATTTCAACGTTTTCCCATCTTTTCCTATAATTTCTCGTATACTCATCTTTTTTTTTCTCCTTTTTCACAATACTTTAAACACGAGTAATTTAAACTAAGTAAGTAAAATAGCATACACACGCAAAAACAAAGCAAAGAACAAAATACTATTAAACAACCAGCAACACCACCACTAAAAAAAAAAAAAACTTCCAAAAAAACAGAAAAAAAAAAAAAAAACAAATTAACCAATTACCAGATTAAATATTTTACTTCAATACTCAAATCAAGGCTTAGGACTGTTTTTGAACTAAGCTAGTGATTCAACAGCATTTTCTAGATAATATGCTCGAAAGAATAAATATATATCAGATGATTCGGCTTTCTCTTATTTTTAAATTTTAAAACTCTTCTATTTGTGACTTTGACGTCAGCTTATGCTTGGTGCAATAAAAAACGAAGTCATATTGACCATCTGGGTGCTCATAACTTTTTTTTTCATTTAGTTTGACATCCCCCTAAACATTCTCTGAAAATTTCAACTTAATACCGTTAACTGTTCCTCAGAAGTGTCCTCTCAATACCCTTAGCCTTCCCTGAAATAACGTTGAAGTGCCTCTTTTGACAACCTTAATGTGCTTAGTGTCTTTTGATTTATGTTAACATCCAGCTCAAAATTCCTTTAAAGTTTAAACTTAGCACCTTTAGCTGTTCTAATATAACGGAGATACATCCTTTTGACAATCTGGGTGCACTTAGCGTCTTTTGGTTTAGTCAGTAGGTCCCTCAAAATTTTCTGAAGGTTTCAACTTAGTAATCGTAGATGTTCCTAAAATATTGCAGATACTCCCTTTGACATCCTGGATTCATATAGTGTCTTTTTATTTAGTTCAACATCCTCCTGAACATTCCCTTAAAGTTCCAATTTAGTACCCTTAGCCGGTCCCTACAGTCTTGAAATATTGCAAATATGCCCTTTTGACCACCGTGGACGCACAGAGTGTCTTTTGATTTAGCTGCCCTCAGCATCCCCTGTATTGCTGTTACAGATGCGCACTTTTGATAACCTGGATGCACATAGTGTCTATTGATTTAGTTCAACATCCCCTTTAAACCTTCCCAGAAAGTTTCAACTTAATACTCTTAGCTATTTTTGAGATATTGCACAAGCCCAACTTTTCAATGGTAAACACATGTTTAAGACAATTGCCAATTAGCATTATTTGTGTTCCTTGCGCAAGGGCCTGCGGGGCTCATGCTATCTCTGGAGGTTTATCTGTTAAACCTTTCGAGTATTTTGAACAAAATGGCTATCTGAAGACTGTGTTCGAATGTTTTTGGGGGTACTAGGGGGGCCAGCTGGAACAAAAGATCAAGGGAGGGGGGCTTGTTGCCCTCTGGTCCCATTTGACTCTTAAAAAGGGCACTACAGCGTTCATTTTTCAATCAATAAACCTCCTCTGAAATTGTTATAAGCACCCCTTCCAAATGAAGGGACTCTGGAAAAAAAAATAATACATTGAAGGTCTATGGTTCTTTACTACGGGTAACGTTAGAGCACTGTGTCTGATTCGTTTGTAGCAATGATCTTGAATATTAAAAGCACTGTATATAAATAATAGACAGTATGACCTTTCCCTATCTCAACCATTATAAAAACCCGGACCGAGATGCAAGTGCTCCGAAGAACATTTAAACAACTACCAAGATAAGCGACATTCGATTTTTTCACGGGTAGACAAGTCAGATTTCTCTTGAACGCGAAACTTGGTTTCAACGTTGTAACACTATATTTTAAAGAATCTAATTTTATATTAATTTAAAATTTTAGAAATTGTGCTGTATAAGGTCTAAGATTATACAGACTCAGCAGTTAGACATGCATTTTATTTTTTTCTGGTAAACAAAATGGAAGAATATTCTATAACAGGAGCTTTTCTGGCGTAAAGCCCCGTAAAATTTTGGATCTGGCACTAAAATGTGTGATGTCCTTCAATTTTCTGAAAGCTCACCAAGAATTTTACTAAAAACACTTCTTAACAGACGTCTGGTGTATTTTCTTGGATAGGGCTGTTGTGGCAACTTTTACCACAGCAGCAACTATTTTACTTTTAAACTTCAATGCACAACATGGTCGTACCTTACCCTGGTGAACTTGAAAAGGATCTAATCCGTGAATTTCCAATATACATTGGTGAAATGAAAAATTTGGTCTTTTTTCTTGCCCCCTCTCTTGCCAAAAAACTTTATCAATAATTTAAAAAGATCATAATAGACCTAATAACCAATCTGGGAAGGCTTATTTGTTTTAGACATGGCGCCTTTTTTTTTAAGACTGCTAGGGTCTTGCGGGATCGTAGTGACGTAATTTACAGGGAATCTGAATATTATTATGAGAAAATGGCAAAAGTTTAGAATTTGGAGTCGGAAGGAATATAGTCCGGAGACCCCACGCTGTATCAGTACCTTCCCTCTTTGAGGGTGCTACAAAGAAGAACAAGAAAAAAATTAATACTAAGCAATCAGACAAGGTGATAACAATGCAAGTGAATGAAACTAAACTCAAATGATAGTTCATTCAAATTTTATCTTAGATCCAACTAAAATAAAAAAAGACTCAGGAATCTTTTGATTTTTACATCTCTTTTTCCCCTTGAGTTTATTCTTCTGCGTTTTATATTGGCCTCTCTTTTTTTTGGTGGTAATACATCCGAAGTAAGGCCACTGAGTTGTTTCTAGTTATTTATATAATCCTAGTATCTACTATTATTTTCAGCTGTGTATGATCAGTGTGATTTAAACATTATTTCTGGAAAGTATGGATTTTGTAACTGAAACATTATTATATTCCAGAGAGAAATTCTCAAAACAGCGTAATATAATGTATATTTTATATTTATTTATAAAAAATTAAGACTTATAGTTTGGATTTTATTCTTCAGAAGTTCCAACCTTCTCACAATGCAAGGTTCACATAGAGGCTGCAATTAAGGATAAGGATTTATTACTTCCTGAAGAAGAAAATGAAATAGACTTAGGCACTTCGAACGAAAATGGCGAGGAAATCGCAGGTAAAAATAAAATTTAATTCTGACTTCATTTACCTTTGGGTGTCCAACTTTCGGGCTTCTTAGCTGCTCTCGAAGAAAAGTATAACGTTCAGAATATCACACTTCGTAATAATGCTATTATTATTATTATTATTATAATTATTATTATTATTATTATTATTATTATTATAATTATTATTATTATTATTATTATTATTATTATTATTATTATTATTATTATTATTATTACTATTATTGGAAAATCCGTGTAATATCAACCTGTTTGAGTCCAACGCAGCTGGGCACGCTGCTCCTCCGTCTCACGATAGACAGACCTTCTCTCTATACTTCTGTCCGTGAAGCTCCTTCATATTTTAAATTCTAAATCCCTCCACGGGGTTTCTCCTGCAAGGCCGTCCTGCTTTTTGTCTGGTCGTAGCTCGATTGCTCAAAAGTACAATATTGGATAAAACCATTTTTATTTTATATATAATCCTAGATAGCTGGATCAGACTGTTTTTCATACAGACAAGTTTTTTATTTATTTACAGTCACTCTAATAAGTACCCAAAACTATCATTAGAGGACCCTTATGGATATCATTTATATGCTTCTCAACTCTTCAAAGCGTCTGTATTTCAAAATCATACCTGACACCTGTCATTACCGTACCTTCAATAATTCTAATATTAGTTCCAAGACTTTTCTTCCTATTTTTTCAAGCTTGTTTCAACTACTAAAAAACTTCCTCCGCCTTGACTATTATACTTTTTACATCCTTACTTTATTCACTTTCCTTACTAATAAGGTGCACCTATATTAGTGAAGCTATGGTCTCAGTTAATATTCTTAGTACCTAGGATCACCCTATGCCCCTTATTTAAAACAAAATCTAAGCGACTTAATATAAAACTGAAAATAAACCGATGTGAATACATCTTGCATCTAATGGATTAATATACGACGAAATTCCGTCAGGTGTATTTTTGGGAATTTTGGCATTATGAAGAAATTTACCCTAGGTTCCTACTGTTGCAATTTTACGCAAAAGTGGCCGTTTTTGCGTGATCCGTCAAATTTTTTTCCGTTTTTACTGCAAGTTTATGATCATAACGGTTCAGCGGCTGCGTTGAAATATTTCTACTGAGCCGTTAAAAATTGCTTCCGTTATTCTGACTGAATTGAAAGCTTTGTAGAACCAAAAATTTCAAGTAACTGAGAAAGCAATCATGTTTATCTGAAGTTTTCCATTAATATTTGACAAACAACACCTAGCCCTTCACAGATTAGTCTTTTGAATGTTTTTCTTGGCTTCTAGAGGTTGAATTAGCCTATTCCTGTGCATTTGCTTTTTAAATATCTCATAATATTTTTTGCGGTTCAACAGCTGCTGTGAACCGTTTCTGTGTGTATATTTTTGCGATTTTCTGACACCTGCTATCCGCGAGCCGTTTTGTGTTAAAAAAAAATCGCATCAATTGGAACTAAAGGTTACTGTATATTATCAACTTTTCTCATCTAACAGACTAGTTTTACCACCTTACTTTCCCGTAAACTGCTAGATGGCAGTAACAATTTTTAATATAAAAGGCAAAGAATACGGCACGGGACTTCACAGTCCCTACCGGCGGTACTAATCTCCGTTTCATGGACCTTCACCCAGGAAGTACAATGGGGGATATATATTGACATGCGCAAAATCGAAAGGCTTAAATATCTTTTCTCCCTTAAAATGAATTTTGGTTCTCCTTGGAGCCTGTCTAGAGGGAGCAGGATTCCTTATTAACTAGGGTTGTTTGAAGAAACGGTCGTGTTTATATCATAACAAGTAGGGTAGGATAAAAAATAAAGTTTAATTAAAAAAATTAGTAGATTAATCGAATTAAAGGAAGTTGGACAATGAGATAAAAACAAGTCGTTTATTCTCTTGTTTATTTGGAAAAAATTAAGACTCGTTTAAATGCTATTGTACTTGTTATTAATTCCGAAAGGTTACCCACATTCCAGCACCTAGTGGCAGGAATTCCAGCCAAAAATGTTTCAGCACATGTACTTCAAATACTATTTGGTATGATCGTCTGTATTACATATTTAAAGATAAAATTATATTTTTTCAGCTAGTTGATATTTTTTTTCTTATTTAATCTTTAAAGAAGGGTTTTCAGTGGAGTTAGAGAAGGAAGAGCTGTAAGCTATGAAATTATGAGATATATCCTTTGGTTTCAGGTATGTTGATTGTGCAGTTCTGCATTTATTGTTCTGTGACACTCAACAACGTTTACAGCGTTCTATAACGTTTATTGCTATGCCGTGTACTTCTATAACATTCTATGTTAATTCTATAGATTTGTTAAGTTAGAGATTTTTAGTGACATTAACCCATCTACTTGCGACGGTAATTTCAGACGGTAACGACCCAGTAGAGGCAATAGAGAGCGTTAGAGAAGAGGACAGTGCAGGAGAAAATGAACACGCGGAAACGCACGCAGAAGAAGGAGAAACAGTAAATGAAGAAGCCGCGGGGAAAGGTATGAATCAAATGAAAACGTCTAAATTTTTTCAGTTCCGTATGATTTATTTAGTGCTGTTTATTATGTAGTGTAACATATAAGTATCTTCTCCCTTGAGAACAAAACTGTTAATAGGTACACAGCTCCAGTGTTAGTGTATTTGTGCTTATAACAGCAACATTGTTATGGTAGATCAAAATTCATTTTGTGATACTTTTAGACAAATGATGTTTCTAATCAATCTTCATAAATAAAGATGCTCGATTTCTCGTCCAGTCTCTGTTCCGAAATACATTATATCTCCCTTTTTTCAAATACAGAAATCAAGTTATAAAAAAGTAAGAAAAATTTATCTTGTGCAGCTCTTGAATTAATAAGGCTGAACTCGCCACTGTATACTGCATGGGTCTTTGGATTGGGGTACATTACGGTGACACAGGGTTGCCACCCCGTGAAAATAATCTAGTGGTTTTTTGGTTGATTTAGTTGGGTTTTTTTCAATTGTCTAGGGATTTATGTGCTGATTGAGTTTTTTTTTCTGTTTAGGCAATATAAAAACTACTAGAAACAATGATAAATTACTAGAACTACTAGAAATAACATTATTAGAACTAGAACTACAGAACTACATTACTAAAAATAATGATATATCACTAGTGTGGCAACCCTGTGGTGACATATTCAAGTTCAAAACAAAACAAAAAAAAATTCTCTTAAGTATTTTTACCCAAAAAAGTAAATACAACCGTTTTGCGCTGAGATCGTGGGCGAATTTTAATTTGGATTGTTGATAATAAAATATTAAACAACGCACATTCATCATGTTAAAAAAGCTCCAAAAACTTAGTCCACTCACGGTAGTATAACTTATAATCAAAAGATTGAGATCTGTCCACCCAATGAAATCAGGCAATTTCTTTCTCATTGTACCAAAACGTAGGTCAGTTGACGAAGCAGCTACAAGTGTCTTCAGCAAAAAGGATTATACCAGCATCTGGTACTCCTTTGGTTACCCACTAGGTACAGAAGTTAAAGACCCATTCACGAAAACCTGCTTTTGGCCATTCAAGTAACGTTCAAACCAAGTCAAACTAATTCCAGTCACGGGAAATCTTTTCCAGTTTAAATTGGAGCTGCTTATGGTCAATCACGCTAAACGCCTTCTTCAGATCTAAAATAGTGTAGCTGGCATTAATACTGTATTTTGCCATTGAACAATCTTAATAGTTGTCGTTTTAGTTTGTAAATTTACTTAAATGAAAGTGATTATTTATAGGAATTTCATTGTTTTTATCATGATCGCTTAGTCTAGATCATTTTTTTTTTCATATATTTCATAAAAACGGGGAGGATGAAGATAGGTCCTGTGTTTAAGGTCCGTCTCTCGTATCTCCTTTATGCGATCAAGTTTCTTAGCGTCTTTAGAACGTTCTGGGAGACCCCTTTTTTCAATCTTTTTTTATTGGACCATAAATTAAATGACATGCGATTGTTTTATAATTGGTTTAACAGAATTGATAATCTTAGGAGAAATCGCATCTACGCCACTTGAATTGCAATGCATTGCACTAATAATTTGTCCTAATTCTTTACGTCACAAGGATTAAAAACGAACTGACTCTCTATTGGAATTTCTGACTGAACTATTTTGGGTTCCCTCTTAGCTCTTTCGAGCACCATCACGTAACTTCACACCTTCACTAGAAGAATATCCACATAAATTATTAGCAAAATTCTTTGGGCTGGTCAAAATCCTCCTTCTTGCTTGTAGTTCAGTAAAAAATTTCTATTTTACCCTTTTGAACCAGGGGTGAATTTACAATTCTCAATGTTTTTTTTCTGTATATGTCGACAATTCAGACGTTTTGACTTATTAACTGTTTTGGGAGCCCTTTAATCTCTTTCGAGCACCATCACGTAGCTTCACACGTTCACTTGAAAAATATCCGCTTAAACTGTGTGCAACATCCTTTGGGCTGGTAAAAATCCTCCTTCTTGCTTGTAGTTCAGTAAAAAATTTCTATTTTATCCTTTTGAACCAGGGGTGAATTTACAATTATCAATGCTTTTTTTTGTATATGTCGACAATTCAGACGTTTTGACTTATTAACTGTTTTGGGAGCCCTTTAAGCTCTTTCGAGCACCATCACGTAGCTTCACACGTTCACTTGAAAAATATCCGCTGAAACTGTGTGCAACATCCTTTGGGCTGGTAAAAATCCTCCTTCTTGCTTGTAGTTCAGTAAAAAATTTCTATTTTACCCTTTTGAACGAGGGGTGAATTTACAATTCTCAATGTTTTTTTTGTATATGTCGACAATTCAGACGTTTTTACTTATTAACTGTTTTGGGAGCCCTTTAAGCTCTTTCGAGCACCATCACGTAGTTTCACACGTTTACTTGAAAAATATCCGCTTAAACTGTGTGCAACATCCTTTGGGCTGGTAAAAATCCTCCTTCTTGCTTGTAGTTTAGAAAATTTCTATTTTACCCTTTTGAACCAGGGGTGAATTTACAATTCTCAATGTTTTTTTTTGTATATGTCGACAATTCAGACGTTTTTACTTATTAACTGTTTTGGGAGCCCTTTAAGCTCTTTCGAGCACCATCACGTAGCTTCACACGTTCACTTGAAAAATATCCACTTAAACTGTGTGCAACATCCTTTGGGCTGGTAAAAATCCTACTTCTTGCTTGTAGTTCAGTAAAAAATTTCTATTTTACCCTTTTGAACCAGGGGTGAATTTACAATTCTCAATGTTTTTTTTTGTATATGTCGACAATTCAGACGTTTTGACTTATTAACTGTTTTGGGAGCCCTTTAAGCTCTTTCGAGCACCATCACGTAGCTTCACACGTTCACTTGAAAAATATCCGCTTAAACTGTGTGCAACATCCTTTGGGCTGGTCAAAATCCTCCTTCTTGCTTGTAGTTCAGAAAAATTTCTATTTTACCCTTTTGAACCAGGGGTGAATTTACAATTCTCAATGTTTTTTTTTGTATATGTCGACAATTCAGACGTTTTGACTTATTAACTGTTTTGGGAGCCCTTTAAGCTCTTTCGAGCACCATCACGTAGCTTCACACGTTCACTTGAAAAATATCCGCTTAAACTGTGTGCAACATCCTTTGGGCTGGTCAAAATCCTCCTTCTTGCTTGTAGTTCAGAAAATTTCTATTTTACCCTTTTGAACCAGGGGTGAATTTACAATTCTCAATTTTTTTTTTTGTATATGTCGACAATTCAGACGTTTTTACTTATTAACTGTTTTGGGAGCCCTTTAAGCTCTTTCGAGCACCATCACGTAGCTTCACACGTTCACTTGAAAAATATCCGCTTAAACTGTGTGTAACATCCTTTGGGCTGGTAAAAATCCTCCTTCTTGCTTGTAGTTCAGTAAAAAATTTCTATTTTACCCTTTTGAACCAGGGGTGAATTTACAATTCTCAATGTTTTTTTTTGTATATGTCGACAATTCAGACGTTTTTAATTATTAACTGTTTTGGGAGCCCTTTAAGCTCTTTCGAGCACCATCACGTAGCTTCACACGTTCACTTGAAAAATATCCGCTTAAACTGTGTGCAACATCCTTTGGGCTGGTAAAAATCCTCCTTCTTGCTTGTAGTTCAGTAAAAAATTTCTATTTTACCCTTTTGAACCAGGGGTGAATTTACAATTCTCAATGCTTTTTTTTGTATATGTCGACAATTCAGACGTTTTTACTTATTAACTGTTTTGGGAGCCCTTTAAGCTCTTTCGAGCACCATCACGTAGCTTCACACGTTCACTTGAAAAATATCCGCTTAAGCTGTGTGCAACATCCTTTGGGCTGGTCAAAATCCTCCTTCTTGCTTGTAGTTCAGTAAAAAATTTCTATTTTACCCTTTTGAACCAGGGGTGAATTTACAATTCTCAATGTTTTTTTTTGTATATGTCGACAATTCAGACGTTTTTACTTATTAACTGTTTTGGGAGCCCTTTAAGCTCTTTCGAGCACCATCACGTAGCTTCACACGTTCACTTGAACAATATCCGCTTAAACTGTGTGCAACATCCTTTGGGCTGGTCAAAATCCTCCTTCTTGCTTGTAGTTCAGTAAAAAATTTCTATTTTATCCTTTTGAACCAGGGGTGAATTTACAATTCTCAATGTTTTTTTTTGTATATGTCGACAATTCAGACGTTTTTACTTATTAACTGTTGTGGGAGCCCTTTAAGCTCTTTCGAGCACCATCACGTAGCTTCACACGTTCACTTGAAAAATATCCGCTTAAACTGTGTGCAACATCCTTTGGGCTGGTAAAAATCCTACTTCTTGCTTGTAGTTCAGTAAAAAATTTCTATTTTACCCTTTTGAACCAGGGGTGAATTTACAATTCTCAATGTTTTTTTTTGTATATGTCGACAATTCAGACGTTTTGACTTATTAACTGTTTTGGGAGCCCTTTAAGCTCTTTCGAGCACCATCACGTAGCTTCACACGTTCACTTGAAAAATATCCGCTTAAACTGTGTGCAACATCCTTTGGGCTGGTAAAAATCCTCCTTCTTGCTTGTAGTTCAGTAAAAAATTTCTATTTTACCCTTTTGAACCAGGGGTGAATTTACAATTCTCAATGCTTTTTTTTGTATATGTCGACAATTCAGACGTTTTTACTTATTAACTGTTTTGGGAGCCCTTTAAGCTCTTTCGAGCACCATCACGTAGCTTCACACGTTCACTTGAAAAATATCCGCTTAAACTGTGTGTAACATCCTTTGGGCTGGTAAAAATCCTCCTTCTTGCTTGTAGTTCAGTAAAAAATTTCTATTTTACCCTTTTGAACCAGGGGTGAATTTACAATTCTCAATGTTTTTTTTTGTATATGTCGACAATTCAGACTTTTTTACTTATTAACTGTTTTGGGAGCCCTTTAAGCTCTTTCGAGCACCATCACGTAGCTTCACACGTTCACTTGAAAAATATCCGCTTAAACTGTGTGCAACATCCTTTGGGCTGGTCAAAATCCTCCTTCTTGCTTGTAGTTCAGTAAAAAATTTCTATTTTACCCTTTTGAACGAGGGGTGAATTTACAATTCTCAATGTTTTTTTTGTATATGTCGACAATTCAGACGTTTTTACTTATTAACTGTTTTGGGAGCCCTTTAAGCTCTTTCGAGCACCATCACGTAGCTTCACACGTTCACTTGAAAAATATCCGCTTAAACTGTGTGCAACATCCTTTGGGCTGGTCAAAATCCTCCTTCTTGCTTGTAGTTCAGTAAAAAATTTCTATTTTACCCTTTTGAACCAGGGGTGAATTTACAATTCTCAATGTTTTTTTTTTGTTTATGTCGACAATTCAGACGTTTTTACTTATTAACTGTTTTGGGAGCCCTTTAAGCTCTTTCGAGCACCATCACGTAGCTTCACACGTTCACTTGAAAAATATCCGCTTAAACTGTGTGCAACATCCTTTGGGCTGGCAAAAATCCTCCTTCTTGCTTGTAGTTCATTAAAAAAATTTATTTTACCTTTTTGAACCAGGGACGAATTTACAATTTTCATTGTTTTTTCATATCATTTTTATTTATTTATCATTTTAACTGATCATCCCATAAGAGTTTCTTATTTTACTAATAGGAAAAGATGGGCGGATCCATCTGTAAGTAATATATCATTATTTTAACAGACAAGCAGCTTTCCATCCATAAATATATTATTGATCAGAGTCACAGGTATGTTAGCATTTTATTTAGAAATCATTATAGGGGATTGGAAAGAAACAATCATTGAAATAAGACAATCCAGGAGTTTGGTTTTTAAACAGGTCGATATGGAAATTCCCCATTACTACTTTATGTTTGTGATCTTTGTTGAAATTTTCCATTCAAATATCCATCTCCTCAATAAGATATTCTTCATTATATTAGCGTGTTTCAAATAGTTCGTGGTACCAAACTGTAAGTAAAGAGCGAATCGGCCCAATAGTAACCAAACCCAAAAATTCACTAAATTTAATGTTCCCATCAAAACCTGCAAGCTTGAGAAAATATTCCTGATTTCAAAAAGTGGGTGAGGAGCCCCAGAAAGTCAAGCTATCGTAATGAAAATCACACAATTAAATTCAGCAAATGGAAGAGCCCTACTGAACGGGTTTGAAGCGCCTTTCTTAAAAAATGTGGAAGTTAATGTTTTTTGCCAGAAGAAAGATGCACGGATGCTTGTTTATTTGTTGTTGTTTTTTTACTTATTATATCAACAAGTATATTTTGATCAGATTTATCATTTTTGTTTTCAATAAAAATAGTCTCAAGCCTTTCTTCATGCCATAGCGGAAGATCCTCACTTACTTAATGTGAAACCTTTTTCTTTTAACCCTAAGGCTCTGTAAAATGTTGCTATGAATCCAACTCATTGGTCACTGCTTTAGAGCAACATAAGCGATTAAATCTGTTAGTCTGGACTTAAACACTCTAAAGGCGCAACACAAATCATAGTTATTTATCCCTATCAAATTTAATAAAGATATAATTGTCCTTTTTTATGGAAGTTAATGACAAAAATACAGCCTTTCCCTTACAAAAGGAACCGCAGATCAAGTATGGACTCCGGTAACTGCAGAGATTGAGCATATGTTGATTAAAATTCTACCGCTTTTCCTAGCAATTAGACTGACAAAGAAATATCTTTACCCCCCCCCCCTCACAAGTATTTAATTATCTGCAGAATGTAAACATAGAGCATAGTTTTTGTTTATTACCATGTTCGTTTGGTATCTGACACCCCCTTCCAAAAATTAAGGAAATTCCTTCCCTCTCTTCTTGAAGGCTGGATTTATCCTATACTCTAGATGAGCCAGGAACAATTCAGGTATAGATAGATATGTATATAAATTTTTCTGAAGTGATTTTGTAGATTGAAGGAATTTTGTTAATCCGTTAATCTTATTGTTTACATATAAACTCTCGATTTTCAATAATTCATCCTTATTTTTGGTTGATATCTATTTTCAGTTAATCTTCCTTTAAATCTAGCACAATTGTTTAGATGTTCTTCACCTGCGTCTATGATCGTATCAATCCAACATTTTCTTTGTTAATGTTTTCTTTTTCTTAGCTCTCTAAGTGGGTATCGCTTACCGAACATCCTCTTTGATTGTCGGCCAATTCTGGACAAGGTGTCCT
Organism: Artemia sp. Qi Xiang Cuo; assembly: GCF_049724085.1. Taxonomy (NCBI): domain Eukaryota; kingdom Metazoa; phylum Arthropoda; class Branchiopoda; order Anostraca; family Artemiidae; genus Artemia; species Artemia sp. Qi Xiang Cuo. The sequence goes on from NC_142797.1 coordinate 81,706,432, forward strand.
ATAATAGAGCTCGTTTAAGTCCCAAAACATCTCGTGCATCTGAGCCGTTTGGATATAAACTACGAGCCCATTCAATGTTCTATAACAACTGGTTGAATACAATCACCCCTGGGAAAAAAGTAAACCTATCAGTGCTATCTATTTACGTAAAATGTGGTTTTCCTTATTGTTCAATGTAGAGGAGTGTAAGCTTCCAGCTAATTTCAATTGGTCGTCATCTTGAGTAGCTTACGGTTCTTTTTCGAAATTCTTAATAGCTTGTTCATGTGATTTCAAATTAATGTTCAGTTGAATCTGAATGAGTATGGCTATTTCCCAGATGGCATTGTGTGGGAAATATTTGTCACTGGAATTTTGGCTACTATGGGCCGTGGTCCACTCTTTATTAAATTGCAACTACTGCTGCAAGCATGATTAAGCAAAACTAGAATATTATCTACTTCTAATGAGTTCCGACTCCGACTAACTTTGGTTGAGATCCAAAGACCGCTTTAACGGATTCCCTGATAATAATAATTTGCGTACCCCTAACCCCTTTTTTCTACAAGGCTGAGATCAGTCCCAGGCCTCTGATAAGCCAAACAACAACAAAAGCTATTATCTTTAATCAAATTTTGTTGAGATTGAACAATATTATGTGGTAGACATCCTGATAAGAAGAATTAACGGGTTTTTTTTTATTAGGTATGAATTCCTATTGGGCACAATTAGGACAATTAATCATAATTCCGCCAAGTTTGGCCGAGATAAGATATCTTGTTCTTGCAAATGTCGTGATGACAAAAATTTATGGACCCTCTTTAGCCAATTTGGCGGACATCTTATAACCACTTCCACTAAATGTCCTGATAACAAGGATAAAGTGATCCTACCCCCACAAAGACCAGACGTGGTCAGTTCCAAAAATATATAACTGAAACACTAGTTTTTGTTTCTCACAAACTTTGGCTGAGCTCTCACCATATTTTCTGCCATGCTCCCTCATGACATAAATTCAAAGATTCTGGCACCCCAAAAGTCAACTAATCTCGGGTATAGTAACACTAGTAACACTATTAACACTAGTAACAATAGTAACAATAGTAACACTAGTAACACTAGTAACACTAGTAACACTAGTAACACTAGCTCGGGATTTTCCCAAGGTATTAGCGAGTGCGCCTAGCTTGGGACATTAGTAAAACTATTTCTGATTTTCAGGTTAATTCTTTCATAATTGTTTCCTATTTATTTCTAAAAGAGATAAAGCATATTCAGTCTAAGGACTCTAATTTCGTGTTCGACCGGCATCAGATATCGTATGACCCTTATAAAGTCAGTTTTAGAACTAGAACAGTTTAGTTTGGTTCTTGATTATAGTATTGAGGAGACTAGAAAAAAGGACTAATTTTTTTCTAGAGGACTGCTGGAAATTTTTGAAAATTTGAGGGGAACTTCTCCTCTCATTCCACGATTCTGATACCAAATTAAAGTTTCAAAGCTCCATCTCTTATTGTCATCAAGCTAAAGACCGTTGATAGCGTTAAAAAGCTACAAAAGCAGTAGTGGTATTCCGAACTACAATAACTACTACTACTACTGCTAACAGCTCAATGCGAAACAATAGTGCTCTAGGCCAACACAGCTGTGCATACTCCCCCTGTGGCCCAAACTAAAGTTTAAGTCTTTCGTACCTTCATTAAATTATAAATTCCTTTAAATCCTTTATGGTGGCCTCTTATAACTCCGTTTGAGAACGTCCAAATCTTGACACATTGGGAAAACGCCCTAGGGAAGTGCCAAAGGAAGGGCTGAAAAGTGGAGATAATAAATAAAATTAAGCCATATAGGAATGATTCCTTATTAAAACCAGGAGTAATGGCGTAATTTGAGAAGTATCTTGCCATTCTTTAAGACCCAACGGTTCGATGAATACGTGCCAAAAACAGTAAACTTCCTTAGGAAGGGGGTAGGGTAAAACAATATTTCCTCCAGAATTGGCTTTTGACCCCTTTCATTGTTAAACATTGACCCCCAGATGCCACAATAAACCAATATCGTAATTTAAAAAGTGTTTTGTCCTCCTTCTAGAATCAACATTTCATGGAATATGCACCGAAAAGGGTACATTTCCTGGGACGACGGGTAATTTTTCCAGCCTGAACATCCCAGAACTAGTTTAATTGTTAATCTATTCCGTTTTTCATTGAGCTTTATCCATACAAATTATAAATATTATTACCCGGCAGGATCTACCAACTGAAGCACAAAATAAGGATAACATAAAATGTGGCCTCAACCTTCTCTGATTTATGTAGAAACACTTCATGATTTATCAAAAATTATTAGTTTAATAAACTCTCTTAAAATTATTACTTTTCGGCACAATATTAAGAAAAATATCTATTTTTTTAACAATATTATTGATTTATTAAGTTTACGATAACAACGAAGAACTTGATAGCGACAATGCCCTTGATGAGCCAAGAGATGACGATGTGGTAGGAGTTGAAAGTCATAGTGGTAACCAGTACAACGGAGAAGAATCGAATGATAATAGAAATGAACTGTTGGTTGATGAGGGAGAAGATGAGCTGGGAGAGGAAGTTGATGGCAACAGTGATGAAATTGAAGAAGAGGAAATAGAAAATTCTAGCAAGATAGATGAAAACGGTGAGAGCAGTGTCGAAGAGGAAGCTGGTCAAGACGAAAATCTTGATCCAACAGAGCTTGAAGATAAGATTAATCAAGCAGATGAAGAGGTTGAACAAAATAGTCAAGAAGAAGAAGATGACGAGGAGGAAGAAATGGGTGTTATCCAAGATACTGAAGGTTTTGAAGATGGTGCGACAAAAACGGAAGGTATTAGAGAATGTTTTTGGTCTCCAATGCACCTTAAGTTTAGGACGCCCTCATCCTGTATTCACCTGCTACTTTAAAACATGAATGATTTCTGGCACAGTTTTTATTCTGGGGCTTAATTAACGCTTCTCCTTGGTATGACCCCAATAGCATGAAAAGGTGTTGGTTTGGAAATAAACATTTAAAATATGTGTTGATTTGTTGCTATCAGTAAAGGCTACTTGATTTCTAACTGAACGAAAATTATTTCCGCCCTTTTTCACATAAATTTGTAATTTTACTGTATAAAAGCGCTTTTTCTTTAAAAGGTATTGACTTATTAAATCTAATTAGCCCTTTTAAATCACAAATGTTTGAGATGCTTAAAACTCTACATGTAACTTAAATAGAATCATGCGATAATTGTTCTGGTAGTTCAGTGAGTTGAAAAATTTAATTTTATACTGTCTGTTTCAGTAAAAACAATCTAAGCGTAAATATTAATAGTTCAGATACTATTATGTACTCAGAACACTTGAAACCTAATTTTTATATAAAATCGCTATCAGACCAGTGGGTAAGGATGAGCTTACATTAGAAGAAGTAGAATGTTAAAAGTCTAATGATTTATTATTGTTACTTTTTTGTCAAATAATATTTTTGAAAACGTCTGTTATTTGTTGTAGACGGATTATGTTTTGAGTCGCTATAAAAAACCATTTATGTGTTTTACCATAGAAATATGTTTACCAACCCCCCCCCCTTTAAGTGCGCTACTAAATAACCAGCTATTTACCTAAGTTCACTAGTAGAATTTACTCTCTAAGTTAATTTCCCTTGTACCCCAGGCGCACCTGCACATTTTTCACATTTGCACCCACAAATGCACATTTTTACTGACTCTTTTGTCCACAGGATATGAATGTCCCAGTAGCTCAAAACTCAGATTTGCATGTCCCTGAGTAAATAATTTTAGAAAAAAAAAAACCAATTTTAATTCTACTAAGTATTGCTTTCGCAGCAATAAACTACCGCCTAATCTGTAAAGTCTTGATTAGATTATTATTAAAGAATTAAAGTCTTAATTAGAATTTAATTAGAATCCTAATTAGAATTAAAGTCTTAAGGACGTAGCACCTTTCAACCTAAAACTAAACGTATTATTTAACACGGCCATATTTTATGGCACCTTTCAAATTAGAGCTTCTTTTTAGACTAACACTAAGTGTGAGTGTTTTTCATGCTGACTTGATCAAGATTAAGATGTTGCTTCTAAGATTTTGAATATATTTAGCTCGGAGTTTTTGGAGTTATTTACAACAGATGTCGAAGCTCATGTGATTTTACTTAATATGCTCTACTGTGATAATTAAAAGTGCGACTTTGTTCAAGCGACGTTGTCAAGCGGACGCATCAGAAATGCTTCTGGAATGGTTGATGATATGTATTAAGCTGAAACTTTCAGCGTGTGTTGAAGGGGATGTTGAAGAAACCAAAAGTGTTATGCGCAAACTGCTACTAATGCTGCTACAACTATTGCTACTGCGCAAGCTAAGGGTATTAAGGTGAAGCTTTTAAGGAATATTTAGGTGGATTTTGAACCAAATCAGAAACTATGATCATGTATTTGGGAATGGTATTAAGTTTTATTTTTCAGGTCAACTTCAGAAGCTATAAAATTAAATTAAAAATACTGTTGAAATTAAAAATACTGTTCAAAATTGTTGAAATAGTGTCTCCCATATACAAATAGCAACCCATACTATAGATTCTTATAGAAAGAAACTGAAAAGATATAAAATATTATTTTTTCTATGAAAAAGACTATGTCAATAAAAAACGAACGAAAATTGATTTAAAAAACTTTTTTCACAAAACAAGTTTTTCAAAGAAAAATAAAGAGTTTCATGTTTCATCTCAGTACGAGGAATCGAATTATGCAGTCAGAATTTTCATATCCTATCCCCTTACAAAGATACAAAAGAGATATACGCCAGTCTTGACAGAAGAAGATTATCTTATCTATAGGAAAAAAGAGACATATGCCATAAAATAGAATAATTTTGAATTTGCTCGGAATATTTCAATTTAATTTATACCACTGAAAAGACCATACAAAGTTGGTTTTGATTAGGTTCCTTTTATCTCCAGTTATCTCATGCCTCAAAGTGACCACACCCAACAAACTTTATGTCTGTTTTTTGGCTCTCCTGAAATGTTTTGAAAATGGTATATGTCGCACTTTTAATTATCACACTCATGCTGCTTAATAGCTTAGCCAACCGACTTCTTTGGCTTAGCCAAACAACTTTTCTTTGTCAACTGTCCATGTCTTATCACTATTAAATTATTCGTCAGGAACACACCACTTTCTATGAAAACGCCATCTTTTGGTTCGTATGTTTGTGCTTTTAATAAGCTGGAAGAAAACGCTACGTCTCTCCAGCGCTTTCTCCAGTGATTCCAATATGCCTAATCGGAAAATTGTTAAGATTTGGAGGAATACCTAGGCACAATAAGGGGATGGGAGATATATGGAGGGGGAGGGACAAACCCACAGGATCCAGACCCTTGAGTGTAGGTCATTGTACTCTTTTTATCATAAAGGTATAATATGCCTGTAGTAGAGCAGTGTATTGATCTTTACTTGACAGTACGAGGCCGTGACTTCCCGTAACTGAAACATAACTGCTTAAGGAGGTAACTTTCAGTAAAAAATGAATTTCTGATTTTCTGTATACTTTTAAAGGTATTTATAGGTGTATGAGTTTCCACATAACGAATTCAAAGAATCAGATTTCATTTTCACTTTTCTTCGCACTTTAATACTATTAAATTTAAAAAAAAAGTTCTTTTAACTAAAGGTAAGGAGCAGCATTAAAGCTCAAAACGAAAAGAAATTATTCCGTGTATGAAAGGGGCTGTCCCCTCCTCAACGCCTCGCTCTTTGCGCAAAAGTTTGAAATTTATTTTTTTTTGAACTTTAAAGTAAAAAACTTTATTTTTTAAAACAATAAAAAAACTTTAGCGTAAAGAGCGAGGTGTTGAAGAGGAGAGAGCCCCTTTCATATACGGAATAATTTCTGTTCGTTTTAAGTTTTAAAGTCACTCCTCTACTTTCAGTTAAAAAAACTTGTTTTTTTATTTAATTATTCCGCAGACTAGGGAACGGTGGAATGTACTAAAGCAGGGTTAGATATTTAAGTAGTTGATGTCAAATTTTCATATTTTCAATGCTTGGCGTAGCTGAAACCTAATACATTTATGTTTATTATTGAGCCAAGTTCCAATGAGTACATATTACCCAATATATTTCAGAAGTTGCTGATCAGCTTCAAAATATCAATTTTTTCACGCCCACAGTTAAATAAGTTCATCTGATTTTGCTTCATGTTCTCAGCTTTTCCTGGGAGTTGCCATACTTAGCATAGCAAATTGGCCTCACAATTAATTGATTAATTAATTATTAAATGATTATTAATTAATTAATTAATTAATTCAAGTTCAGCCAATCAACTTCAGATGGACAAATATTCATTTTCACGTTCAGCACTTGATTCCTCTGAAAGTACCAAAGAGATCAAAATAAAATAAACAATTCCCCTCCTGGCCATCTTATTTCTATCCGCACCTGAAAACAACGATTTTCTAAGATATTTCAGTACTTGTGTCTTTTAGCCACCACACTCAACTTCTGTCGAGAAAAGAAGTTTGGTTAATGCTAATAAAATAAAACAAAATATGATGAAAATATAATACTTTATCAACAAAATTATGAAAACTACAACAAAGAATTATGGAAGGGGGTCGCCCAGACCGCATTATATTAAATACGGAACCTTAACCTAACCAAAATACCAACTAAATATTTAATTAAAATATAGCTACAAGCTAATATTGTGTCGTATAAAGACCATAAAAAGCGGCTATTATTCTCTATGTTTGCGATACAAGATCTTGAGTGTGGTGGCTATAAGACAAAAGTACCGATATTTCTTTTCGTTATTTCGTAATTGTGAAGTTTCTAAGGCAGTACCAAATTTTTGTCAACCGTTGAACCGTGAAAATTAATATGCAAAACTAATTCTTTAAGTTTGACAATTCTTTCCATCCTTAAGATTCAAACATTAATAATAGTGTGACTCCCATTGACAGCCACACCTTTAAAGGATAGCTACAACTTCTTTAGCATTTTGCTGCCATTATGTCTTTGCCGATTTTTTCCCCAGCTCTCTGTTTTTAAATATACTGTAGATGGAGTTCATTTTCATTAAAAATTGAATTCACGACTTTTTTGTATATTTTTAAAGATATGTATTCCACATAAGCAACTTAAAGAGTCAGCTTTCATTTTCACTTTCTTTGTACTTTAATGCTAAAACCAGATGATTATATTTAAAACAAAACATGACTCACAATGCTCAAAGAGGCACTGCAGGCGAGATGAGTTTAAATTTTATATGTAGCCTTTATTATAGGAAATTGTAAATTTGGAATAAAAATTTTTGCTCAATAGGAAAATTATTTTGAAATTTCTTACAAAAGATCAGGCTTTGAGCGTCGTGTCTTTAACAAGGCCTACAATTTTATTCGCAGCTGAAAAAAATCTGCTTTTTCGAACATAACGCCCACCCGCCCACAGAGTCTCGGGCAAGTTGCCCTAGAAATTTGAAAAATTGAAATTTGCCCAGAATGTTGGGCTGAGCTTGGGCAATGAACAGGCACTATTTGGAAGATGAAGATGGGTTTAAACAATTATTTGCCTGTTATTCCAAGCAAATTAATCGTCCTGTGTCATTTCTAAATTCTTGGTCAGCCTTCCTAAGACCATAGGTAGGCGTGCCTTGTTTGCCTCTCATTCTGGGCAGTCTAACGGCCCTATGTCAATATTGAATTCTTGGTCAACCTGCCTGAGACTCTATTCAGGCGTGCCTCCTGCAAAATACTTGATTTTCAATTCAAAAACAACGGAACCTTCCATATTCGGCTAGGCTGCCAAAGGAAATTTCTGGCACCTTTTTTCTCTTTGTGTTTACTGTTTCCTTGGAAGCAATACAATTTGTTTAACCGCTCTATTTGAAGTTGATGGACTGTTTAACTTTAATTTTATACTGATGGAACGAAAGAAGAGGCGGTTGAATGTTTACACTTGTCATGTTGCTCTAAGGGACTTTCAGACGAAATGAACCACCTAAAAAATGTCAAGATTCCAACATTGAAAAGAGTGTAATTATGTAGGGTTTATGGTACTAAGGTTGTGAAATCTGATCGTTTCAATCAATCAATTTATTTAAAAGAAACAGAAAAAAAACTATAAACCCCCACAAAGGCTTTTGGCCTGTGAGAGTGGGAGACTTAACATAACATTTAATAATAGCACTAAAATCAAACAAAAGAACAAGAAGAAGAAGAAAAAAAGAAAGACAAAAATAAAAAAGACAAGAAAAAAAATAATTAAACAACTACAACAGAAATTACCATGCGAATCAAAATAAATAAATTACACAAATTGAAAAGGAGAGACAGAGGGAAAAGAGAAGGGAGGAGAGAAATAACTCTCTAGGTATAAAAGGTGGTCGGCTAGGTATTTTTTTAAATTATTCATAAGAATAACATAACCGAATTTTAACTGGTAGGGAATTCCATTTGGAGGCGCAACATAAAACTGGATTAAAATCTGATTTTATGGTTTTGGTTTTATGAATGAAAATATCCATGTCATTTATGAGAGAAAAAGAAACACAGGATTCCTTTTGTAGTTCAGAATTTAAAAAATACAATTGTTTGAAGAGGTTAGGGAGGAGTCCATGAAAATACTTAAAAATTAAACAAAACGAACGCAAGATGTATGTGGCCATCGAATAAGTTCATGCTGGGATGTCCTGTCCCCTCATAAACTAATTTAATTGCTTTGTTATATCTTTTGAAAACAGGGAAGGTAAGAGAAGATAATGCTGATAGCCATACTGTTGGACAGTAGTACATATAACGTTGAATGAGAGAGTGAAAGAGGATCTTTATTATTGAATTAAATAAAAAAACAAGTTTTTTTAAACTGAAAGTAAGGAGCGACAATAAAACTTAAAACGAACAGAAATTATTCCGTATATGAAAGGGGCTGTCCCCTCCTCAACGCCTCACTCTTTACGCTAAAGTTGTTTTTATTGTCTTAAAAAATAAAGTTGTGAGAAAGAGTCTAACTTAAGCGCAAAGAGCGAGGCGTTGAGGAGGGTACAGCCCCTTTCTTATATGGAATAATTTCTGTTCGTTTTAAGTTTTAATGTAGTTCCTTACTTTCAGTTAAAGAAACTTGTTTTTATTTAATTTCTGATCATTTTTTAGTTAATGCAGCTTTTATTTGCATAAAAATTTTACTTTTCTTTTGCTAAATGGATGTCTTTACAAATTAACTTACGTAAATAACTTCTATATTCGTATATTTTTCTTCTGGCAAAAAATACAAAGTTGCAGATTTTTGCAGATATGAGCTTGAAACCTATGTAATAAGGTTTTCTGATACGCTGAATCTGACGGTGTGATTTTCATTAAAATTCTTTCACTTGTAGGGGATGTTTCCCCCTCTTTAAAAAATCGAGTAAATTTTCTCAGGCTCGTAGCCTTTGATGAGTAATACTAAACTTAATAAAATTTATATATTTAGGATCGGCATTATAAACACATTCTTTTGATACATTTATTGACATCAAAATTCCGTTTTTAAAAGTTTCGATTACTATTGAGTCGTATCGCTTGTTTCTTTTTTTTAAGTACGTTTATGTTATTACGTATATAAAGGGGTTCTCCCCTTAGTCACTACCACGCTCTTTACGTTAAAAGTTAAAAAAAATTTTGATTCACAAACCCCTGAATCACAAAGGCCGTTTAATTAGAATAGATAGCTCCTTTGAAAGCACTAAAAAAAAACTGTATCGTAAAGAGCGAGGTATTGACTTGGGGGAGAACCCCCTCACATACTTTATAATTTCTGTTCGTTTTAAGTTCTAATATTCCTTCTTACATTTCAGTTGAATAAACTTGTTTTTTTTTTTATTTAATTTCTGATCGTTTTTTAAATAATGCTTGGAAATCCGGCGCCCCCTTCATAGAAATGTCCCTTACTCCAAAGAAACATCTTCCACGGAAATATTCTCCAGAGTAACCCCCTCCTCTAGCCCCCCCCCTCCAGAAAAATCCTTCCTGAAAATGGTTGTATACTTCCCAATAACCAATAAGTAATGCTGGCAAGTCCGGCGCCCCCTTCATGGCAATTTCCCTTCCCCCATGAAAACTTCCTTCATGAACAGATCCTCCAACATAACCACCGACCCACCCTTCCCTCCCACTACCAGAAAAAAAACCTCCTGAGAACTTCTGTATAGTTCTCAATAACCAATACTATATGTTAACATTAGGTAAAGTTCATAACTTTTAGCCCTCCCTCTGGGAACTTCGGGGGATTAAGTCATCCTAAAAGAGATATGTATCATATTTTCGACCATGCTGAACAAAATGGCTATCTCAAAATTTTGATCGGGTGACTTTGGGAAAAAAATAAGCGTGGGAGGGGGCCTAGTTGCCCTCCATTTTTTTTGGTCACTTAAAATGGGCACTAGAGCTTTTGATTTCCGTTTCAGTGAGCCCTCCCATAATATTATAGTACCACTGAATCGGTGCAACAACCCCTGGGGAAAAACAATAACAAATACCCCTCGCCTCGTGACCTTTTGCCGTGCAAAAAATACAAAAGTCCACATTTTTGCAGATAGAAGCTCGATAACTCTACAGTAGGGTCCTGGGACATGTTAAACCCGGTGGCGTGGTTATTAGTAAGGCTCCAATGCTTTTAAGGGGCTACTTCCCCTTTTTTTGAAAATCAGCCAAATTGTCTCAGGCGCGTAACTTTTGACAGGTAGCACTAAACTTGATGAAAGTTATATATTTGAAATTAGCATTGAAATTTGATTCTTTTGATATATCTATTGGTATCAAAAACTCGTTTTCTAGAGTTTCGGTTACCATTGAGCCGGGTCGCTCCTTACTTACAGTTCGTTACCACGAACTGTTTGACAAGGGAAACAATGACGAAGCTTCCGAAGGACTCCTAGGCTTTTGGAGAGCTTAAGTTTCACAAGAGCAGAGTGATGTTTGAAAGAAAGATTTTCTGCCAATACATTACGCAGGAATCGAACATATCTATCAGGGGGACGATTTATATAACCATGGGTAGTAGAAATAGTTTGAACCGAAAGGAGAAGAAGTACCTGATCTTGAAAAAATAAATGGACTATATTTAACTAGCTTTAGGGCAAGGCAACTTGCACCGAACCAAGCAAAGGTTCTTTCTAGAACAGAAGACACTTTGTTGATAAGGGAAGAATCTTTAATTTCTGAACACCCAAGAGTAGTATCATCGCCAAATGCAAATAGCACTGGATCTTGAGCTGCGTCACTAGGTGGAACAAAATTGTGATCATAAATACTACAGCAACTTCGTTTAGTTTTTTTCAGATACAGCAATAAGAAGATCATTGATAAATATAAGGAATAAAACAGGTCCTAAGATAGACCCTTGAGGACACCAAAATCAAGACGGAATTGATCTTGAAGCTTAGGTCTAATACTGATAGACCTTTCAGATAAATAAATTTCAAATCAAATATAATTGATTCCCCATGTCCCTCTGTGTTCCCATTTGGAGAGTAGGATAGCATATGATATGCTCTCAAACGTTGTTCTGACATCAAGGTAAATTGCAGCTGAAATGCTACCCTCATCAAGTGCCTTGTGAATAAACTTCAGCATGGTCATGCAAGCATGCTCTGTTGATTGGTTAGGGCAAAAACCAAACTGATTGTAATAGAAAAAAATGTTTGTTTTTTTGTCAAGAAACGACAAAAATCTAGAGTACATACATTTTCCAAAAATTTTACTAAAGGCTGATAAAAGAGAAATTGGTCGATAATTAGAAGAAGCATCCTTAGAACCACCCTTATGGAGAACAACTAATCTAGCAGTTTTAGAGCACTGGGAAAAGTTCCATTCAAAAATTATAAGTTCACAAGAATGGTGAGAGGATATAGAATAGAGGGTAATATAAACTTTAAAGCCTTGGCAGGAATTTAGTCAGGTCCACAAGAAGAAGACCATATTGGCTCAGAGACGATTCTCTGGACTTCAAACTCGAAGATAGGATCCAAAGCCATCGATTTTTGACAAGAAGGACCGATGTACTTTGTTGCCAGGTTTTTCTCATATTCTTGCCGAATTTGGAGAACATCTGGGATGATAGATACACTTGGCTTTGCGAATTAAAGAATTCAATAAATTTCTATATTTTTATACTTTTCAAGATCGATGGTGAGGAGAGTTAGAGGACTTCAATGCCTTCCCCAAATAAGTCTTTCTTTTTGTACTCTTGAGAAGAGCTGCAGTCATCCAAGGGGCACGAGGAGCTGAACGCTTGGAGCTTTTAGGAGCTGAGGTTACAGAACAACTATCAACAAATGCCTCTTAACCAGATCGTAGAATCTATTGAAAAGACTATCAACAGACCGACTTGTATCGATGAGAAACTCCCGGGAGTTATCAGACAATCTAAATTTAGACTGTTCAAGTTGATGCTGATGGTAATGGACTGGTAAATTACAAGGAGTGGAAGGAACTGAAGGTATACCAGAGATTGAATAATTTGTAATTCATGATAAGTGGTAAGAGATGTCAGACATGATAACAAAGATCTAATTAGGTATTAGAGTAAAAACAATACTGTCGATTAATGTGGCCGATGTGTGAGTAACTCTTATAGGAATAGTGATGCAAGGAAACATATTAAAGGATAAAGCAGAAGATAAAAAGTCATAAGAAGTTGTAAATGAAGTTTTTAACAGGTCAATATTGAAGTCTCCTAAAAGGATAATTTCATAATTACTTCTGCATGTCTCAGACATAACCTTGTCGGAAATCAAACAGTTCGTGGTAACGAACTGTAAGTAAGGAGCGACCCGGCTCAATGGTAACCGAAACTCTAAAAACCGGAATTTTGGTACCAATAGATACATCAAAAGAATCAAATTTTAATTTTGATTTCAAAAATATAAGTTTCATCAAGTTTAGTCTTACCCATCAAAAGTTACGCGTCTTAGAAAATTTGGATGATTTTTGAAAAAAGGGGGAAAGACCCCCTAAAATTTATAGAACCTTAATGAAAATTACTCCATGATATTCAGCGTATCAGAGAACCCTACTGTAGAGGTTTCAAGCACCTATCTACAAAAATGTGGAATTTTGTATTTTTTGCCATAATAAAGATCATGGATGCGTGTTTATTTTTTTTTTTTTTTCCCAGGGGTGATCGTATTGATCCAGTAGTCCTAGGATATCGTAAGAGGGCTCATTTGAAAGGAAACTAAAAGTTCTAGTACCCTTTCTAAGTGACCAAAAAAATTGGAGGGCAACTAGGCCCCTTCCCACGCTCATTTTTTTCTCAAAGTCACCCAATTAAAATTTTGACATAGCCATTTTGTTTAGCATAGTCGAAAATCTGATAAATATGTCCTTTACGATGACTTAATCCCCCACAGTTCCCAGGGGAAGGGCTGCAAGTTATGAACTTTGCCCATTGCTTGCATATTGTATTGGTTATTGGGAAGTATACAGACATTTTCAGAAAGAATTTTTTTTGGTGGGGGGGGGGCATGAGGAGGGGGTTACTCGGAATAATCTTTCTGCGGAGGATGTTTCTTTGGGGTAAGGGATATTTCTATGAAGGGGGCGCCGGATTTCCTAGCATTATTAAAAAAACGATCAGAAATTAAATAAAAAAAAACAAGTTTTTTCAACTGAAAGTAAGAAGCAACATTAGAATTTAAAACGAACAGAAATTATTACGTATTTGAGGGGTTACTCCCCCAAGTCAATACCTCGCTCTTTACGCTACAGTTTTTTTAGTGCTTTCAAAAAAGCTATCTATTCTAATTAAACGGCCTTTGTGATTCAGGGGTGTGTGAATTAAAAATTTTTTTAACTTTTAACGTAAAGAGCGTGGTATTGACTAAGGGGAGAACCCCACGATATACGTAATAACATAAACGTAATAAAAAAAAACAATAAAAAAAAAACAAGGGATACGGCTCAATAGTAAGCGAAACTTTTAAAAGCGGAACTTTGATGTCAATAAATGTATCAAAAGAATGGGCTTATAATGCTGATTCTAAATATACAAATTTTATTAAGTTTAGTATTACTCATCAAAGGCTACGAGCCTGAGAAAACTTACCTGATTTTTTAAAGAGGGGGGAAACATCCCCTACAAGTGAAAGAATTTTAATGAAAATCACTGTCAGATTCAGCGTATCAGAAAACCCTATAACATAGGTTTCAAGCTCATATTTGCAAAAATCTGCAACTTTGTATTTTTTTCCAGAAGAAAAATATACGACTATAGAAGTTCGTTACGTAAGTTAATTTATAAATTACGTCAGAACCAAATTTAGAGACAGCCATTTAGCAAAAGAAAAGTAAAATTTTTATGCAAATTTTGTTTACTTATTCAATGCCGGCGAGCCAAAATAAAAGCTGCATTAACTAAAAAACGATCAGAAATTAAATAAGAAAAACTAGTTTTTTAAACTGAAAGTAAGGAGCGACATTAAAACTTAAAACGAACAGAAATTATTCCGTATATGAAAGGGGCTGTCCCCTCCTCAACGCCTCGCTCTTTACGCTAAAGTTTGAATCTGTCTAACAACTTTATTTTTTAAAAAAATAAAAAACTTTAGCGTAAAGAGCGAGGCGTTGAGGTGGGAACAGCCCCTTTCATATACGGAATAATTTCTGTTCGTTTTAAGTTTTAATGTCGCTCCTTACTTTCAGTTTAAAAAACTTGTTTTTTTTATTTAATTCCTAGGAAAGAAGACATCGACCCACTTGGTGGAAGATATATTTCCCCAATGATACTTTTATTGTTGCCAATCAAAATTTCAATGAAAACTGTGAAAATTCCATCCGAATTCTTACACAGATAACTACGCAAAGTATAATCCAGGTAATCAGCAATATAAAATGCTGAGCCACCTTTTTGTCTCTTTAATCTGTTTACAAACTCCAGGTTATATCCGGAACTATCTAAAAGCATATCATTGTCCTTGTGAAAAAATGTTCTACAGAGTCCAATAATCTGAGGAGAAGAATTAGCTATGAGAGACTTCAAATTATTTTGAGAAGAACAGATAGAGAAGAATGTTTAAATGAAAAACTGAGAAATTAATACCAGAATTTATATTTTTGTCCATGTCATATCTATAGACACTATCTACAAAGAAATTACTAGTGAGAGAAGAGATATTAAGTGGGGTCCCAGATGAGTCACATTTAGAAATTTAAAACATTTAGAAGAGTCTTCTCAAGCAATTTAAATTGAATGGGAATAGAGTTATCACGACTAGAGTGATCATCATCAACAGCTGTCATTTATAAGAAGTGGATGTAACAAAAATCTAGATATAATTAAAGAGGAATGTGCAGAAAAAAGGAGAATGAACAGATAATTAATAGAAAAATGATTTGTGCAACGATCTAAGAGCAAATTATGGTATGAAAGAAAAACAAAAGATCATTAACAATGTCAAAAATAGTGAGGTAGCGCATAGCTATCAAGCCTAGAAATTTGAAAGAAAACATTGAAAACTATAATGATAAAAAGAAAGAGAGAGAGAGAGTTCAATATAGTTGATCCATTGTATATAGAAAAAGAAGAAGAAAAGTAGCCTAGCCTAAAAAAAAATAAGAATAGGAAAAGAAAAGGAAACCAAGAATGCAAGATTAAGAATAAAAAGAAGAATAATAAATAAGGGATGGTTGAAGAAAAAACAATAGCAAACTATAAACTAATATCATAAGCAAGGATAAATAGCAATAATGAGAAATGAGAACACAAGGATTATTAGATGGATCAGCGGTTAATGCCACAATGAGGGAGAGGGAAAGGTTTGAACTGGTTAAGTGAGGTCTTGCAAAACATACATCTTAAAAATTAGGAAAAGCAGACAATGCCATTCTTAACGAAAAAGACCTCCATTTGAATGTATGCAGTTTCCAGTATTAGCAGGTACAAAAGCTAAAAAAGAAATATGGGTAAAAAATCGGCAAAAAATAAGCTAATAACAAAGAACACCAAGTAGCTGAAGATAGTATAGCTTTCCGTAGAAGTTGCAAGTGTTTTGAAAAACCAACAGATTACTAATGTTTGAACATTTTAGGGTCTAACACTGTTGTCAAATTATATAATTTCAACGTGGCAACACTGGAGATAATGTGGTGCTACCTTAAAAACGTCGTAATTTTGCAACAATCAAAAGAAAGGTCTCAGAAAAGTACTTTTTTACGTATGAATAAACCTAAGATGTGTTCAAGGGGCAAAAAGTGTTTTATTTTGATGCGCTAGGTACGTTTAGGGATTGAATTCTGGATAAGGGAAAACACGCAACATCACATAATATTTAGGATAGAAAATCACCATGAAACTTTTTTTTAAACATGAAACTACAACAAAACACATGTGGCTTAGAAATCGGAAGTTGACCATCCCAAAAATTATTTTAAGCTTCCCTCGATGTCTATAACTTAACACACATCCAGAACTATTCTTTAAACATTTATTTTAGGGGACATTGCTATTAGTAGTTAAATAGTTTCGAGCCCGAAAGCAAAAGGCCTAACTAACCTTTGCTCCTCAATATAGGATTTTGTGCTGACAAAATTGGCTAATAGGTCTCTATTCGCCAAGGGTTTTCGGATATGCGTTCATCGTGCTTACGCCATAACATACAGCAAAGATCGACCTTGATTGGGATAGAATATATCAGTGGCATCTATCTCAGAGAATTTGGGACGTAATTTTATTTACTGTATGCTAAAATGTGGCATATTAGGGAGGCACAGTGTAGATTTCCCAGATTATTCTGATTAAATCCAAAAACAAAAAGTACTAGTCTTAATTAAATCTTCGGACGCCCTATAATCAGGAGTGTCGTTAGGGGGGGCAGGGGGGACAGTTCCTCCTCCATGTAATTTAGAGATAAAAATTACTAAATAGCCTATGCCACTTGACTATCCAGATTTGGACCCCTCTCGTCCCTCCCCCCCCCCAAAAAAAAAATGCTTGAGGTACGCTCCTGCTTATTATCCCTCTCTTTTGTGCCGCTAAAGAAATATCAAATGTGTCCCTTAGTTTCTGACATTGCTTGTTTCTGACATGGGGGTGCGGAGTAGAAGGTGATACTTATTTGCTGCTGAAGCACAGAAAGTAGTAAGAAATAAAGGTTTTGAAGTCGGACTTGGAATTAAGTACAAAATTAAAGCCGGTTCTTCGACACCTGAGTAAGTCCCATGTGGAGCTTATTAATAATTTGGCTAATTTTGGCTAACATTCAAATATTTGCGCTGAGGAAGGTCAATAAAATAAAGTATACTACATACTGGTGGTGATATATATATATATATATATATATATATATATATATATATATATATATATATATATATACTACGTAAAATATATATATATATATTATACTGAATTAGTAATACCTTTAGTAATACTGAATTAGTTTCAAAATTTAAAATTAAAGAGCCGTTGGAAATAGCTAAGGTAAAAATAAATAATTTTTACCGTAAATCTGAAAATATACTCTATGTTCATAATCTTTTCCTTTTTTTTCTATAGTTTAAAAAGTGCATGATTTCATTATTACTATTTGTTGCATTTGATTAAGTTTTCTTTTGGGCAACTTGTAAATTGTTGCTATGTTTGATGGTGTGTTATTTAGATTTTTGAAGATTTATTTAATTATCTTTATACTCCTCGTTTTTGAGGGAAATAAATAAATAAATAAATACTACATATATATATATATATATATATATATATATATATATATATATATATATATATATATATATATATATATATACATGATATATATCCATTGATATATATATATCCATACCCCTACTATCATGAGGAATCAATATATATCATATATATATATACTATATATATACTAGATAGTATATATAGCTATATCTATCCTTAAATAGAAATATATACACTATACAATTAGTATATTACTATTTCTACTGCAGGTTCCTATTATATCCTGATAATTAGTAAGGTGCTGTCCCATTTTTTAATCCAAACGAGCACCGACCCGGGTACAGGAGTCCAAATTTTAGTGAGAACCCGTAATTTCGCATGCTTAGGATTTTGAGTTAGTCTTGGCAAAATTTCATAAACTTTGATTCTAGAGACGTTTTCTTACTCTTATAATAATACTTTTGGTTATCATGTTCACGTTTGTCTTGTCAGAATAATCCTTGGGTCAATAAAGTATTTTAGAAAATCATGAGCTTAGCTTGAGTTTTGCAATTAAAACCTTAGAACCCGAGACACATTCGATACCTTCAAAAATTAAAGCAGTCCATGTTGCACTTTTTTATACCCTTGGAGTAAGGACCGGATTATAAAAATTTAAAGGGATTTCATACAGAAAATGTCAGAAACAATGGCAAAATAAAATATAACGTTTTAATAAATTATATTTGAAAAAAAATAATTTATTTTAGAAGTATTTAATTTGTAAAAATTATAAATTAGTTTTAACATATTATGGGAAGACAATCATAAACTGCTTAAGAGCTAGAGTCACCTTTATAAGACACCAATCCCATAAGACGGTATTAAACCCTCTTTTGCCGTCTGAGCCCTCACAGCTTAAGTACTTTAGCTATAATCTAACATTCTTATCTTAATATTATAGGAAAAATACTAAAGACTTTTAACAAAGAACTTTCTCAGAATTTTAAGTTTAGTTTAGACTTATTGCTGGCTTGTTGTGTTAACGCAAGCGTAACTAGTTAAACTTGGTTAACGAAGAGTTTCAGGTATAACACTAAAGTTTTTAAGTTAAGGTCTACCTCAAAGTGCGTAAGAAACTAACGGAACGTGAAAATGGCGCTAAGTTTAAAAAGAAATATTACCAACGCCATATAGCGTTTAGTGACATTGTTAGACCCGAAACTGCTGCATACTTGTCTTTTCAGGTACTTAAAAGTTTATGGGAGGGTTAAAAGTTAAAAGTTAATTCTGTCCCCAGTAGTCCTACCAGCTCAGTTAACCAACTAGCTCAACCTAAAACTATAAGAATTTTCTCAAACTAACTTAGGCCTACTTTGTTCAGACTGGATTTGACTTTAAACAATTCTTGGGCAAAAAAGTAATTAATTATGAGAAATTTCACCTTTAACCCTATTACATGGCAGATCAATCTTATCAAATAACCAGCACTCTTTGAAAATTTTCACTTTTTTAGTGAAATTACCAGACGCTAAACTGTGCAAGCCATTAGTAGGTTTTTAAATCCCCAACTCTTCATGTTAAATCCCCGAAGGTCAAACTCTTAAAAGTTTTCCATTCTCTTCGGTCCAAGGGCATTGCTTTACCAAAATTTAAAGGCGAACAAAAATATCTAGGGCCTCCCGACTAAAGGGCCGCTCTGCGTCTGTATGAATAACAGTCCTATAAAGAGAAACACAATTACGTACCTATTAGAATTGGTTTCCACTTGCAAAATCTTTTATTTATTTTGTTAGAAGTCAAAATAAAGTTTGGGAAACATCTCTTGTACAGCCACTAGATTCTATTCTTAGAATAGTGAAAATTTTAGCAGGTGTTAAAAAGATTTGATAAGTTTTAGCTGGTAGTATCTGCACGTTCCATACAGATGAAGAAAATTTAATCGTGGAAATATATGTATTGCTGTGTATTTTTGGCCCACTTCTTTTATGTTACACAAAACTGAGCAAGCCAAGACTTTCATATTTTCGCTTATCAAAATATCATAAATTATATTCCAGCTACATATTGCGCATTTGTTGAAAAGCTACATTTGTAGACTTCAAGCACGGCAAATAAACCAGTTTTGTCAAATTATGCACTTTGTTTTGAAAAAAAAGTTAAAAAACAAAGCCAAAATTAAAATCGAATTAATAAGTCTGGTTCCTGATTTGGTTCGATGATGATTATTGATGACATCCTTCGTGGTGCCAGGCCGCAGTGAACAAAGTCTTATATGAAACTAGTCCAGATTTTTGCCTAGAATTTTCCCCCTTCAGTTGCATCTGCCGAACTTCCCTTTAAAGGAATTAAGGAAGAAGGCCATTCGAAATTATTCCAGAGCTCAGTATGGGATGTCTCCTTCTGTAGGCAATCTGACCTTACTATGTTTGCCATCTTTGCAAATGATTGGATCTAATCGAGATGGCCCGTTGAAGGGAAGGTGATGGATGTACTTGTTGACATCAAACAAGTCCATGGGATATACAGATGGTGGATTCAAACTAAAACCAAATTTCTAATTTTAAGGTTGTAATAGTGCCTAACCTTATTTCAAAGCATTTTAATTCATGTATAAAACTTTTAGAAAAAAAAAATTCTTGTCTCCAGTCCACATACTGTCTTATAAGGTGATTAGAAAAAACTACATCTCTTACAAATTTTAATAATATAGATTTCAGACGCGATATATGCTCAACCTTAATTTTAGTTACCTTAGAACATGTATTCAAGAAGTTCAATCTTCCAGTGTTCTGTATTATCTGTTATCCAAAGTTTAACATCGATTTTCCTGATTAACTTATTTTTTCTCATAAATTTAAAGAAGTTGAAGCTGAAGAAGAAATAAAAGCTAGTGAAGAGGCTCATGTTGAAGAAGAAGATAAATTCGAACGGCAAGAGCCACAGAGTGAACGGGTGGCAGTCAATACTGTAGATAATTCAGATAGCGATTCAATGGAGACTCAGCCAATTCAAGGTAAGCGATTTCAAAATTGAGATGGTGTTTTATACACACACACACACACACACACACACACACACACACACACACACACACACACACACACACACACACACACACACACACACACACACACACACACACACACACACACACACACACACACACACACACACACACACACACACACACACACACACACACACACACACACACACACACACACACACACACACACACACACACACACACACACACACACACACACACACACACACACACACACACACACACACACACACACACACACACACACACACACACACACACACACACACACACACACACACACACACACACACACACACACACACACACACACACACACACACACACACACACACACACACACACACACACACACACACACACACACACACACACACACACACACACACACACACACACACACACACACACACACACACACACACACACACACACACACACACACACACACACACACACACACACACACACACACACACACACACACACACACACACACACACACACACACACACACACACACACACACACACTCATACTTTCATCTAAAATGCCTAAATCATCAGCATACTCTAAGTTCAGGATAGTTTTTCTTCCCCATTTGATTCCGTATTCTCTCATAGCCTTTCATGTGCTGCTTAAAATACAAATGGGGATAGAACCCAAACCTGCTTAACTCCTGATTTAATACGAAACCAGCTACTAACCTCATTTCGTACCTTAACTGCAGCAGTTTTGTTCTCGTACATAGCACTAATCACTTTAATGTATTTATCTGGTGTACCATACAAGCATAATACCTTCACCAAGGATCTTTTATCCGCTGAATCAAACACTTGCTCATAATCTATGAAACTAAGGACTATTGGTGTTTGATGACTCGGGTACTTCTCAATTATTAACCTGTGAAAATTTGGTTGACACATCCTCTACCCTTCCTGAAACCCCACTGTTCTTCTCTCAAAACTTTGTCTACAGCATCTCTATGTATATTAAGTGTAATCATACTAAGTAATTTGCTACCTACAGAAATCAGGCTAATGCCTCTATGATTACCACAGTCACTCTTATCACCTTTCTTATACAGGGGTTTAATTAGGATTTTCCTTAAATCGTTAGGCACTTCTTCTTTTTCAAAAATCACAGTAGAGGAGGGGGTACCAGCGCGACGCTTCACCCCTGCTGCCACCTACAACTTTTTTTAACACCATATATGAGCACGAGAACCACGGGGCTTATGGTTTTTGTCAATGAGAATGAAAAAACAGGAATTTTCTCACTTGAAAAACCAGGAATTGTGTCTGTTTTATGGTTTTTGTCAGTGAGAATGAAAAAACAGGAACTTTCTCACTTTCATGGATGTCAACAGCAATTTCGATAAATAAAAGTTCAAATAGGGATAAAATCCTTTTAATAGACAGTGATGATAGAAATTCACAAAAATACCAGATATTTCGGTCACATATACAGTGACCGTCATCAGTAGTAAAACTAAAATAAAACAATTTAAAACAAAATTTTATATACTAAATCAAATAACACTACATATTGTTTGAATCTCTAATTCTTTTCAAAGCAAAGGCGGAAGCTATTCTCTTTGACCTTCTTGGATTCGGTTCATTAGCGTTCAATGATATAACATTTGGACAAAGGTCACCTACATTGGGTGAATTGAACTTTACTCTCTCAGATTTTAATAAATTATCATAGATAGAGTCCAGCCCATATTCACCTGTATCTCGATTCAAAGCAATATTCTTGAATAAGATTTTCTTTATTTCAAGAATTTCACGAAAATTTTGCTTTAAACCCCGATCCCTAGAAATCAAAGAGACATTCTCGAACAAAATAAAATGGTCTGGAAAATTAAAAATATGTTCTGAAAGGGCTGAAGTGAAATCTTCAGACTTAGAAACTTGCTTTAAAGCCGAAGAAATAGAATCTTTGTGTTGTAATAATCTCATTTCCAAACTCTGGTTAGTACGTCCCACATATGAGCTTCCGCAAGTACATGGGATCTGATAAACCCCACTTTGTTGCCCAAATGAAGTTAGATCCTTCCCAGAATTTAGAAAACTACCCAAAGTATTATTACTCTTTAAAGCTACCCTTAGACCATTGCTTTGTAAAATTCTGTAAGGAACAAAAAACATCGTTCTCCCGAGTTGTCTCCAAGACTTCCTTGGAAATCTCTAGAAACCTTTTTCTTCTTTTTGAAAAAGTCTGGTTAATTAACCATTCTGGATACATTTTGCTTATTAGTATTTTCCTTAGAAAAGACAACTCCTCCTCAACAAATTTTGGAGAGCAAATACTAAGGATCCGGTCAGTTATAGAAATTATCAAACCAATTTTAACTTGGCGAGCGTGACCGGAACTATAAGACAAAAATCTTAGTGTTATTTATCAGTTTTCTGTAAATTTTAAAATCCTGACTATTTTGATTTTTCAAAAACAGAACATCAAGAAAAGGAAGTTTCCCATCCTCTTCCAATTCAACAGTAAACTTTAAATCCCCTCCCAAACAATTAAGATGTTCCAAAAATCCTTTTAATTCCTCCTCCCCATAATTCCATACTGAAATAATGTCATCCATATACCGGCCACAGAAAATATGTTTAAAAAAATATTAATCTAACGCAATTGTTTCAATATTCTCTACAAAAATACTAGCTAATAATGGGGATAAAGGGTCCCCCATAGGTAAACCATTCATTTGCTCGAAATACTTCATTCTAAATTGAAAAAAATAAGAGAACTTATTGCACAACCTTACTAAATTCATAATTACAGAAACTTCCAAATCTGTTTTGCCACTAATCAAATCCAAATTACTTAAGAGCTTTCCTTCTAGAAGAGTTTCGGCCGCTTCTACATCAGTATTTGTGTACATTGATACAATTTCAAAGATTCAAAGCAAAAAACTTAAAGAAATTTATACTTTTTTCAGTTTTTCAACCAAATTCGAAGAATTCTTAATATGAAAAATTTGTGTAGACAAAAGTGGTTTACAGATTGACACTAACCACTTGCTCAAAACACTTGTTGGTGACCTTGTACTTGACACAATTGGTCGTAAAAGTAGGTTAGGCTTATGAATTTTGGGAAGTCCATATAATTTAGGGCACAAGGAACTGCGTGGCAGGCATTTGTAATAGAGTTGAGGTGTAATTTTTCCTTCATCCTTTAAGCACTTCAATTCTATCTTAAACTTATTTGTAAAAGAGTCTGTTGGATTATACGATAGCTTCTTTTATGTTTTTTCATCCTCTAGTAAACTTCTTAATTTTGATTCGTAGTCCTCAGTATTCATCACAACTAAAGTGTTACTCTTATCTGCTTTTGTAATGGTAATTGAACTATCCTTTTTCAAGTTTTTAAGAATTCTTATGTCATTGATGGTCGTACTAGGAAAATTCGGTTTCAATACAAAATTAGACAGGGTTTTTACGGTAGAAGCCAAAAACCCTGAAATCATTCACCTATGAAAGACTAAGAAACCTTAGCTCAGAAAAGCCTGAAATAGCGAAACTACTCATCCCAAACTAGAAGTTTCAGACAACAAACGCCTATGACGGACTAAGAATCATAGCTCTGACAAGTTCAAATAGCAAACTACACATCCCAAATCATAAGTTTCAGACAACACACACCTATGAACGGCTAAGAAATCTAGCTCAGAAAAGACAAAAATAGCAAACAACTCATCCCAATCATAGGTTTCAGTCAACACACACCTATGAAAGGCTAATTAATCCAGCTCAGAAAAGTCAAAAATAGCAAACTGCATATTCCAAATCATAGGTTTCAGTCAACGCATACCAACGAAAGACTAAGAAACCTAGCTCAGAAAAGCCAAAAATAGCAAACTACACATCCCAAACTATTGGTTTCAGACAACATACACCTACGAAATACTAGAAAACCTTAGCTCAGAAAAGCCTGAAATAACAAACTACACATCCCAAATCATAATTTTCTGACAACACAAACCTATGAAAGGCTGAGAAACCTAGCTCCTAAAAGTCGAAAATAGCAAACTACACATCCCAAATCATAGGTTTCAGACATCACACACCTATGAAACACTAAGAAATCCAACTCAGAATAGCCCGAAATAGTAATTTACATATCCCATATCATAAGTTTCAGACAGCATTCACCTACGAAATACTATATCCCAAATCATAAGTTTCAGACAGCATTCACCTACGAAATACTAAGAAACCTTAGCTCAGATAAGTCTGAAATAGCCAACTACTCATCCCAAACTCGAAGTTTCAGACAACAAACACCTATGAGCGACTAAGAATCCTAGCTCTGAAAGTTCAAAAAGCAAACTATACCTCCCAAATCATAATTTTCTGAAAGCACACACCTATGAAAGGCTATGAAATCTAGCTCAGAAAAGCCTAAAATAGCAAATTAACCATCCCAAATCATAGGTTTCAGTCAACACACACCTACGAATGGCTATGAAATCCTGCTCAAAAAATTAATAAAATAGCAACCCACACACCCCCAAATCATAGGTTTCAGACTTGACACACCTACGAAAGACTAAGAAATCCGGTTATGAAAATTCAGAAATAGCAAATTACATATCCCAAATCATAGGTTTCAGACAACACTCACATATGAACGGCTAAGAAACCTAGCTCAGAAAAGTCAAAAATAGCAAACTAGTCATCCCAAACTATAGGTTTCAGACAACAAACACCTATGAAAGGCTAAGAAATCCAGCTCAGAAAAGTCAAAAGTAGCAATCCACCCATCCCAAATCATAGGTTTCATACAACACACACCTATGAAAGGCTAAGAAACCTTGTTCAGAAAAGTCAAAAGTAGCAAACTATATATCCCAAATCATATTTTTCTGACACCACTTACCTATGAAAGTCTAAGAAACCTATCTCAGAAAAGCCACAAATAGCGAAACTCTACATCCCAAACTATAGGTTTCAGACAACATTCACCAACGAAATACTAGAAAACCTTAGCTCAGAAAAGCCTGAAATAGCAAACTACACATCCCAAATCATAATGTTCTGACAACTCATACCTATGAAAGGCTAAGAAATCCAGCTCAGAAAAGACGAAAATAGCAAACTACACATCCCAAATCATAGGTTTCAGTCACTACACACCTATGAAAGACTAAGAAATCCAACTCAGAAAAGCCCGAAATAGTAATTTACATATCCCAAATCATAAGTTTCAGACAGCATTCACCTACGAAATACTAAGAAACCTTAGCTCAGAAAAGTCTGAAATAGCCAACTACTCATCCCAAACTCGAAGTTTCAGACAACAAACACCTATGAGTGACTAAGAATCCTAGCTCTGAAAAGTCCAAAAGGCAAACTACACCTCCCAAATCATAATTTTCTGAAAGTACACACATATGATAGGCTAAGAAATCTAGCTCAGAAAAGTCAAAAATAGCAAATTAACCATCCCAAATCATAGGTGTCAGTCAACACACACCTACGAATGGTTAAGAAATCCAGATCAGAAAAGTAAAAAAAATAGCAACCCTCACATCCCAAATCATAGGTTTCAGACACCACACACCTAAGAAAGACTAAGAAATCCGGTTATGAAAAGTCGGAAATAGCAAATTACATATCCCAAATCATAGGTTTCAGACAACACTCACCTATGAACGGCTAAGAAACCTAGCTCAGAAAAGTCAAAAATAGCAAACTAGTCATCCCAAACTATGGGTTTCAGACAACAAACACCGATGAAAGGCTAAGAAATCCAGCTAAGAAAAGTCAAAAGTAGCAATCCACCCATCCCAAATCATAGATTTCAGACAACACACATCAATGAAAGACTAAGAAATCCAGCTCAGAAAAGTCAAAAATACCAAACTACATATCCCAAATCATAGGTTTCAGTCAACACACACCAACGAAAGACTAAGAAACCTAGCTCAGAAAAGTCAAAAATAGCAAACTACTCATCCCAAACTATTGGTTTCAGACAACATTTACCTACGAAATACTAGAAAACCTTAGCTCAGAAAAGCCTGAAATAGCAAACTATATATCCCAAATCATAATTTTCAGACAGCATTCACCTATGAAAGGCTAATAAACCCAGCTCAGAAAAGTCGAAAATAGCAAACTACACATCCCAAATCATAGGTTTCAGACACCACACACCTATGAAAGACTAAGAAATCCAGCTCAGAAAAGTCAAAAGTAGCAAACTAAATATCCCAAATCATAGGTGTCACTCAACACACACCGACGAAAGATTTTTCTTAAATCGTTAGGCACTTCTTCTTTTTCAAAAATCACATTCAAAATCTTCAATAGCTTATTTCTAACCTCATAGCCACTATATTTAAGAAACTCATTTACCACGCTATCAGCACCCGGGGCCTCATTATTTCTTAATCCTTTTAGTGTTGTCACGAATTTTTTCCTCACAAAATAAATCTTCCTTCAGATCCAAAGTGTCACAAACTTTTTTATTTTCCTTTATGTCTTTTTCTGAAACAAATAAAGCCATATTTTTTTTTTTTTTTTAATATTTTCATCTCAGGAGGGGTTTAAAATAAGATAGCTACATCATCATGTGCTTCCACCTACTTAACACTCAACCCTGACTCACTCCTTAAAATTCATCAATCAATAATAAAAATATGAAAAAAAAATAATAATATTAATATTCATTATCTAACACCAAATTATATATTTCTTATCCCATTATCAATTTAATCATTAGAATCATATTTAGAAAGCAATTCACTTTTCAATAGCCTTTTAGATTTTCTTTCATCATTGCTGCTATAGTTTCATTTTACTGCTATAGTTTCATTTTACAATTTTCAGTTGCCATTTTTTCAGTTTCATTTTACTATGTTCAGCCGTTATGCATGACCTCGATTTAAAATAATTGTGAAATGAAAAATATATTAACCCAAGCATCTCCATAGCTAGTGCATAATTTTTTAGAATATTAATTTCTTATTAATCACTAAGGCTAATGACTTTTTTCTGAAGTGCTAAGTTTTATAATCTTTGTCGTAGAGATTCAAAATACAAAAGAGAAGCAAATTAATTAAGTCATTTTCACAAATTTAGCTTCAAACCTTGCCGTAGAAACCGCAAACGAAGCTGTCAATGAGAGTCAATCACTGGTAAACGAAAATCCAAAGGAAGTTGAAGCTCAGGCTGAACCACAAAAAGGTAAGCCCAAATTCCTTTTGAGTTCAATTCTCAAATGTGTTGCGTATTCAAACCTAGCTCTCCAATTTCACAATTTGGTCTAAACCTATATGGATTTTTTGTTATTTTATTTTTTTTTGAGCATGTATATGCCATCCTCAAGTTTTTGAATACTGGGAAGGGTAGTAACGAAACGGCTGAAACAGCAGTTCAAGTTTGTTTATACTGATAGGTCACCGTAGATGGAGCTTTTAAGGATAGCTTAGAAAGTAGATTAGGATAGACAGATCACCTCAGGAGTGCATGGAAAAGCCCAAGGATTTTGATAGGCTCTAAGCTTATAGCATTGTTTTCAAACCTTGATGCTACAACCCTAAGAGGGTCCCAATCACATATAAAATAGGTTACAGTCGGTCAGAAAAATGGATAGTTTACGGGCAAAGATTTTTTTATTTATCAATTTACCAATTTTATTGATGGATATACAAATTCGAAAACAAAAACAGTATTAAAATGAATCAATTAATCATTCAAGATAATTAAAATGTGCTGATAAAACAGATAGCTGAGCTTAATTTTATACGTTTATAGGGTTGAGCGGTAACTGACCTTACTTTTGACCTTTTTGGGGAGTTGTGACACTAAAAATGTTGATAAATGATTGTTTAGGATGTTTGAGAGAAAACTGATAAGCGTAACTAACGATAGAGCACACACAGGAACCAGACAGAAAGGAATGAAAAATGGGTTTTATTTTCCCAGACAAATTTAAAAATGAAACAGAATAAAATTTAAAAGCGATAAAATTTCATTTAAAAGTTAAATTGTATTTCCGACGTAATCATCTTTAATTAGAAACGTATTTAAGAACTATAACAATTACTACTAGACTAACTTAGACTATTACAAATATCATGAACTATTATTTTATTGTTTACATTTAAAAAAAAATAAATAAGGTGCAAATCTGATATGGTATTAAACTATCAGCAAAAGATCAAAAATAAAACTGAAGGAGTAAAAAAGTCAAAATATGACACAAAACTCACAGTGTACTTTTAATGTGTAGCTACTGTATGAGATAAAAATAAATTTTGGGAAATATAAACTACTATTTAACAATATAAAACTTTGAAACAAATTTTCAGCTGTACCAGTTAATGCCAACCAAAAAAAATCCAATGAACATAAGACTACTAAAAGCGTAGTAACTGAAGAAGTTCAGGAAGCAACTGTGCCATTGCCACCGGTTGAGACCACACCCATTCAACCAGAAGCTGTCGCTGTTGAAGAACCAGTTGTAGAAGAAGCAGTTCCGTTTGAGGGAGTAAGTGCTTTCCAAATTTCGAAGTTGAAACCTTCTTAGGATGTGAATATCAATGGGGTTCATTTCTTCATTAGTAAGTTGTCAGGGTGTATCCAGGATTTTTTCGGGCTTTTTTTGCAAGCTTTTTTGTTACGTTTTTATGAGCTAGACAAAATTTGTGGAGGGTGCAGGGGTTTAAACCCCTCCCCAAAGGATACGGCCTTGTTAATAACCCTTTCAGTAGTTTTTTTTAACTTGATTTTTCTTCATTTATATAGATTTTGTTTAATTCTAGCTTATAATTATAACGTATGCTTATTATTACAATTTTACGTTTTTATGGGTTCTGAAAAATTTCTGAAGGGTGAGGGGGTTTTAAACCCATCCCCCTAGGAACAGCCTCGTCAATAGCCCTTTCAGTAGTTCTTTAAACTTGATTTTTCTTCATTTATTTAGTTTTTGTTTAATTTTAGCTTATGACTATAAAATACTATATTTGTCAAAAGGCGTTTCCCAAGTTAGACCTTAAAGACTTGTACATTTTATCGATCTGCTCAGTGATTAAATCTGTATAATTTCTAGAAGACAAAATTTAATGGAGGAAACCTGAAAAGAAGAAGTTTTGAATAAAAATTGACTAAATCTTGTTGTTTATTTCCGTTTTGAGAATAGAGAATCTACTACTGAAAAGATTATGTATTCCTTATCCAAAATGTAGGTAGTTATGCCGGAACTTGTTTTGAGGCTAGGCCTATTTCGACTATGATGAAAATATAGGCAAATCATAGGAAAAAGAATACCAGAAATCATAGGAAAGAATTTCCTCTTTGGCATTATTATCACCAGTGTCATCATTTAAACTTCCCAGAGATGCACCCACGGAACATAAATCCTCCTATACCCCCACCTTCATTCTAGAACTTACTTGAGCTGTATTTCCTGATGACCGTCTGCATGACGTACTGTCCTGATGACCAGTACAAAGATCTCGATTGGGCCACAGGGACAACCTGATGAGTGTACTCTCCGCTTACTCTTTCTTTTTATAAAATAACATCCTTGGAGATAGACCGACAGATATGGCACTGATTTTGATCTCTGGAACCAAAGATCTGTGTGATTATTAAATTCTCCGTGGGCTAAACGTTGCCCATCTTCTTTTTCGGGATTGAGCCAGGTATTTGTTTAAGAATGGGTTTGAAGTTTGGGTTACAAAAAAAACTGAAAAACACTAGAAAATTAAGTAGAATTGTGTACATAATTTAAAACTTTTAGGGCTTTGTTAAACAACCAGACATGATAGTTTCCGTTTGGTGCAAGGATGGAATTTTGTGTCTCTTGAAATTCGGATGAGTTGAATTTTTTTATGCGCCAAGTGCTGCTAAGGTGGACATTTTTTGTCATTGGTTTAAATTTTGTGGGGTTTGGGTTTTGCATCGATTGAGTTTTGGGCTGGTTGAATTTTGTTTGGGCTCAGTGATACCACATTCAATTTCGTGGGGCTGAGTTTTTTATTTGGCTGATTTTTAGCAGGTTGAATTTGTGGTAGTTGAATTCTGCTCAAGTTCGATTTAAGAAGGTTCAGTTTTATGTGGGTTAAATGTTTCGTGGCTCGATTTTTGCAGACTTCAGTTTTATATGGGTTGAATTTTTTTGGCTGTGTATTATTGGTTGAATTTTGATTTGTTTAAATTATGCTCTGTTCAAGCTCTACTGAATTGAATTGTGCCAGGCTGAATTTAGCATGGGCTCATTTTTGTCTGATTCGGTCCGATTGGGTTTGATTTTACAGATTCAGTTTCATTTTTGGGGTTCGAGTACATCAAAATATTATAAGTTAAGCCCACGACGTTGAAGCCAATTTTTCCCACCAGGTATGCATATCTCGTATGACCTAGCGCAAATCGGCACATATTAAGTCCTTCCAATAGACCCTATATATATAGACCTTATGTGTGACATAGGTAAGCCTATAGCTTTGATGACCATGGATAAACAGTGTGAGACAAAGGGTGAAAGCAAACCAAACCTGAATTACTATCTGAAAGAAAGAGGAGTCTTATCAAAAGAGCAACAAGATTCCCTTTGATCTCGGACAACCACTAAATCGTGATATATGGGATAAATCTGAGACATACTCGGGTTTAGCGTGTAAGTCTTACAAATATTTGGACTGTAAGTTACTTATAAAACCTAGACGAAAAAAACTCGATTATAAATATAATAAATCTACATAAATAATATATTTTTAGGCAAATATGTGTCACCTGAAAATCCTGATATAAAATTCAATTAGCGATGACGCTTTACTGCAGTACATAACAAATACTAAATTTACTTTTTTACAATATAGAAGAAACTTAGGCCTGACACTTAATTTATTTTTAAGCTGATCTATAACCTATTTAAATTTCACTCAAATCGATTCAGTCTCCTGCTAAATCCTTAATTTTGGCATCTTAAAAAAAAATCGTACATTAAAAAGATATTCAGTGTATCCTCATAGTCTTTTAAATGAATGACAGGTAAATATATCAAAATTATTTAAATACCAAAAATAATGTGCAGCAACATACTTCTCTACATAGTCATATTGTCTGCAAAGGCATTTGTGGTATCTGTGAAGAAGCTTTGCAATACCCTCCTCATAAATTGTAACCACCAATGATTTGAAGCGTGCTGTGATGGTGTCATTGAGCTCTTTGTTAGTTTCAAAGTGCTGCTCCCCTAAGCCACTACTTAGATTCAGGTAAAATATTGAAGTCACTTGGTGCTAAGTTTCGACTACCGAAAAAGACCTGGTTAAATTGTTCAATAAGCTGTTGAGTTACACGAGCACTTTGAGGACAGCCATTGCCATGGATAAGAACCATCCCAGAAGTCTGCATACCCATTCCTATATTTCCAGTAGCTCCCTGTAGACGTCACTTAGCTTCACAATAAGCATCTATTTCTTGGTTGCATAAACTCCATAAGCAATACAGCTTTTTGGTCCTTAAACAATGTTCCTACAGACTTTTGGTTGTTGAATGCTTGTTCCAAATTTGTGGTCTTTTTGAGGAATTTGTGATCATCTATTGTTATGAATTTCATTGCTATTTCCGTGTCATTCTCATTTTTTGGGGATTTCATGTTGGATCCCATTTCGTCACCTGTAATTTTTCCTGAATTGAAGAATTTGCTTCGAAAGAAAAAAAATGTCACTTCCAAACAGACGAAGAGCTAAAAAATTATCACAGCTCACTTCAAATCACTGATGAAGACATTTTTTTTCCAAACGGACGAGGAGCTGAAAAATTATCACATGTCACTTCAAATCACTGATGACGACATTTTTTTCCAAACGGACGAAGAGCTGAAAAATTATCACAGCTCACTACAAATCACTTATAGCGACATTTTTTTCCAAACGGACGAGGAGCTGAAACATTATCACAGCTCACTTCAAATCACTGATGACGACATTTTTTTCTTCCAAACGGACGAGGAGCTGAAAAATTACCACAGCTCACTTCAAATCACTGATGACGACTTTTTTTTAAAGAGACCGTTGCAAAGCGGCAAAACGGCTTCGATCTTCAGGGTGATTGAGTGGCGAAATGAGTTTGATTGCAAAAAAACTTTTGGCACTGCTGTTTTTTTATATTTCCTTTTTTCTCTTTGTAGCCAATAGAAGTTGAAAAAAACAGCCCTCGTAGCTCTTTGGAAAGCTTTTCATAAAATCCTACTAGTTTACTGGTCAACTGTGATTTACAATTTTATTAATTTATTTTTTATTTAATATTTTTTTTTCCAAGCAAAGATAGCTGTCATAAGCCAGGCCTGGCCGACTTCGTATTTCAGAGTCAAAACAAGAAACTGAGAAACATAATAAAAAGGTTTAAAACCAATCATAAACATAAAATTTTCAAAAGAACGTGCCATAATTTTATCAAAATTGTCAAAAAAAAATTAAAAATGTGCATATACATGGCAAAAAAAAAAGAGGTAAAACTATTAAATTAATAAAATTCATTAAGCAAAAAAAAATAGAAGAAAAACGAACAAAAACAAATTACAGGTAGTAGCTTAGTTGGGTGTTTTTACTTAATTATGTACTATGAAGGACCAAAAGGGGTTTTCATATCTTGAAGTCAAGTAACGAACGGGGGACAATAGATAGTAGGTAAGATAAGATATTTATGGCCAAAAACTATTTATTTATAGATCATTGAAGAAGAGCCTCCTGTCCGACGACCAAGAGATCACATTGATGAATTTTTGAGACTGGGGGAGGGAGCAGAAAATTTAGCTTTGAAGAAAAATGCCATTCAGGTGAGTTGCCAAGAACAACCAAAGTAGACACACAAAGCGGCATGGAAATTCAATTCGGTTACGAACCATAAATTATACAGGAGAGAAATTAAAAGATAAAAAATGTGTTTCAAACTTCTTGTCTATTAGATATTGCTAGCTCTAAATTAATATGTATTATGATTTTCATCAAGGTCGTCTGCTTTTTAGGTTTTTTCCACTTCATTTTAAGAATTTATGCCGATATTCTTAGGCTAACTTTTGGTAGTTATCTTAATAATAACTTACCAATTTTATCTTATCGAGTAATTTTGCAAGAACTTCCTATTTGTTTTATACTGGATTCAGCATGAAATTCCTTTTTTGTCGATTTCTATGGCTCAGTTTATGCTAGAAAATTTAGCTGGTGCTGCACCATGAGCACCGCCAGGAAATTTCCGAATAGGTGAAGGCCTTGGTAAAACTTTATTTTACCAAAGTTTAACAAAGTTGAACTTGGTAAAACTTTGTTTTACCAAGGCTTAAATGCAACTCATTTTCCTTTTTATACATTTTTAATGTCTTCTTGTCTCCAAACGGGGGGGGGGGCTATGGCTTCATCCCTCCCTGACAGTTTCCATACACGACATATAATATTCCGATTTCCCTTTTATTTTCAGTTATTTTCATCTGAACAGGACGGGATACGTTTTTTTTATAGATTGTTTGGAGTTTTGTAGAAAAAATTTCTGAAGTTGAAATTCTCAAAACTGTGTTTTTTTTAAGCAAATTGGAAAAATGGGATCTTATTTATATATCTTTGAAGAAATCTAAGTAACTAGGATATATATTGGGTGGGGTTAGACAATACAGTATCCTTAAAAGATTTTACAAGGACTATCAAAGTTTTTTACAACCTTTCGGTTTCTACCAGATCAGATTTCAAAAGTCTGTAGGATCTTAACCATAAAAAATACAGTGGTATTGAATCGGACCATATTATTACCAATCGCAACGAGAAGATTTATTTCATTGCTGGATATGTTTTTGTCATAAAAAAAACAATGTATTTATAATTGTGAAGAAAAGAAGTAATCTGTAAAATTTTGCTTCAAAATTTGACTAAAAGCCTATTCTATTGACTTTTACACCCCTTTAATAGTTTTTCCAATAGTTGGTGACAGACACGAAAATGTCTTAGAAAACAAGGATGTATATTAGAAAAAATTCAACTAATTTCAGTATTTGATTAAATAATTTATTATTATCCCACTAATTTAAAATAGAAATGTATGTGTAGCGCATTCTTAAATTTTGAGACAAACTTACACTTATACCAGAACTAGTCAAAGGATAATAAACCTTCAAACTCAGCCTTTGTGCCATAAAAATTTCGAGGGGTTCTCCCGTCTCCCTGTAGACCCCCCCCCCCCTGATATTGAAAGACTGATGTAAAATAGTGTCAGCTCAAGTTGTGGTAAATATATTACTGTTGGAACATTACAAAGTTTTTAGTGTACACTTTTTGCACTCGCGAAAACATAAATGTAAAATTTCGCCTCTTTTAAAGTTTGGTGGGAAAATGTTTAATTAAAATGCAGGAAAAAATTTGTTTGCACAATGGTGGCACATATAGTTTCATTTCATAGTTATGCGGCCCAAAATACAAAGACTTTGAGAACTCGTGAAATAGAGGATTTAATGCCACGCAGATTAATCTGCAATAAAGCTAAACGATTTTAGTTCTATTCTGCTAGAATTTTCTAACAATTCTGCTGTTAGTGCTGCTTTAGTTTATTTCTTAGTACCACCCTGGCTTGAAGCACCTTAATTATATTCTGTCAAAAATCTTTAAATTGCTTAAGTTAATATTTTGCCTCTAGGCTGATTTCCTCCTCCCCAAAATTTCGCCTCAATGTTATCCTCGTGGAAGATTTACCCCAGAAAAATTCTCCCACAGCAAATCCCCCCTTGGAAGATTTTCCCACGGAAAATTCTTCTCGGAAAACTCCTCACTCAGATGTAGAACACCCCAAAATATGTCTGCCTGTGGAAAATCCCCTGGACAATTACACACCGCCCTGGCCGAAAAAAATTCCCCCACATGTGAAACTGAGGAGCTAGAGCTAATGTTTGACAAATAAAAATAATTATGAAACAACGAGACTTTGAATAATCTACCTATATTCTAAAATATAGGCAGAATATGTGGTGTTGAATATCTTGCAGTATTTGTTTTTATATTTTTACCTCTTTTTTAGTTTTTTTGGGGTTCCGTTATCATAGCATGTATCTTGCAAGTTAGAGAAAATAATTTAGAAATATGAAACTAGTGGCAGCTGTAGAAACGTTACCCTATGGTGAAAGTAGACAGAGATAGCAGGCTGAGACTAAGAAGTACGACTAATTACTTCCTGTGGACTTGTTTTGGTCCCGACATCTAAAGTACATTTTACCAGATCCCCCCTCGCAATCAAGAACGCGTCCACTAGGCGTAAATCAAAGGGTTTTCCTGTCTTAAGTACCTTTGGACACATTAAAGATTTTTAATCTCAATTGCATGGATGCAAAGTTAGAAGCAAGAAAATTTAATATGGACAGATTTCCTTATTTCAAATAAGCAAGTACACTGATTTCTTTAATTTTTATCTTACTCTGCGATTTTTTATCAACCCCCAGCGCCCAAAAACGCGAAAAGATGAACGAAGAGAAATGTATATATAAGAAATAATCCCATAGGATATTCTGCATTATATATTCTGCTTATATTTTTGAATATAGGTAGAATGTTCTAAAATTCCTTCTTTTATGAATTTTTATTTGTCTTACTTTCCCTTTGGCACCTCAATTTTACAGGAGGGAGAGATTTTCCAGTAAAAAAACTTCCGGGAGATTTTTCCACGGGGAGAATTTCTGGAGGGAATTAGCACGGTACTAATATATATTGCTTCATTTTGGCAAAACTTTTTTAGATTTCAAATTTTAATTGTGGTGATAACTTCTAACTATTTCTGTCAGTTTTTTTTTACATCTTAGAGTTGGAAATTTTAGTAGAAGCAATTAGCTTTTGTTAATTTTTAGGCAAAGGATAATGTAGGCATTCACCACTAGGACGGTGCTAAAATTGAATTGGAATGGACATAACCTAGTAGATTATGAAAAATTAATTTCTTCTTTCCCAGGTTACACTGCGCGAAGTTAAAAAAGTAGTGGAAACAGCTGTCCGTCCGCTTGAAGCAATTTACAAATATAAGGACATCTCGAATCGCCATTTCGGAGGTAACAGGATTTTGTCTTCTTCTTCTTCTTAGTGTTTAGTGTTGAAAATTATGAAGTATTACGAGAAGCATCACTCCTTTCTTAGAGAAGAGTGATTCCCAACTCGTAATCTTGCGTCACTTTAGGCATTCCCAAATTTATTGTACCAGAAGACAAAGTTTTTAATATGCCACGGACATTAAAATAAAAAGTTTTTGCACCTTGGGCCTTTTTCGGTCTTGTAAGCTCTTGTATCTTTCTTCTTTTATACTGTAACGTTTTTCTTCTGGTTGTTCCCAACGAAGTTTTAAGGGCAGCACCGCATTTTTGTCAGTGTTGCCACATTGAGCCGTGGCGATTAAAAAGCAATAGGAATTAAAAAATTTGACAAAGCTTTTCGTCCGTAAAAATTCAAACATTAAAAGTCTGTTGCATCTACACAAATTAGCATGTACACCTTTAAGGGAATGCTACACCATCTTAAGCTGTTTGGTGCTATAAATTTCAAGTTTATTTTTTTGCTGATTTTTTCACTAGTGTCTCTTTTTTTAATTCAGATATCTCAACAGCCAAAAACAGCATTAAGAACTTGGGCTTTAAGTTAAGCCCAAGTTCCGCACAAAGACTAACGAGCATTCAATAGCACAGGAAATCAATTTTCTTTAATAAAAAAAGTTCACATATAACTCTCAAATTTAGAAAATTCCAAAATACAGTAACTTTATAATTAGCTTACATAAGAAGATAACAGGCACCAATGAACAGGTGCAGTGACATCTTTGTCTCAAACTTCACCAATTAGTCAAACAAGAGTGATAGTAATACGTGGCGTTCATACTTCGAATTAATTACAACTTAAATAACAGCGGCTCTATTATGTATGATGTTATGTAAATCATGAATATGTGCATCATAGGTAGCGCAATAGAGCTGCCTAAGTAAAGAACGATGTTGGCACAAAGTATTATTTATTTTTTTGTTTCCATACCCGGGCACTTCGTATCGAAAGAGTTGTTGCAGTAACTTCGAAAAGGACTCATTCGATTGGAAAATGGAGGGGCTAGTGCCCTTTTTAATAGTCGAAAGTGGCTGGAGGGCAACTAGCCCCCGCCCCACGCCCATTATTTCCTCAAACACATCCAATCAAAATTTTGAGATAGCCCTTTTGCTCAGCGTAGATGATTTCCAGATAGAAAATATTTTTTTGAGGAGGACACTCCCCCACCCACAAACCTCGGGGCAAGGGTTCTAAGTTATGCCCTGAGGGCATATAAGAACGATGTTGGCACAATGTATTATTCATTATTTGTTTTTCCTTTAGAGCAGGGCACTTCGTATCGAAGAAGTTGTCGTAAGAAACTTCAAAAAGGGTTCATTCGATTGGTAATTCAAATTGCTTTTATCCTTTTTGTTAGTCAAAAGTCATTGGAAGATAACTGACACCCCTTCTCCGCTCACAGGTTTTCGTCAAACAATTGATACAAATTTTCAGATGGCCGTTTGGTTCAGCAGTGTGTATTTCTAAATCGACATTCTGATGTTGAGGAAGATACTCCCCCATAGGCCTGAGGTCAGGGGTTTTAAGTCATGCCATGGGGGCATATAAGGTTTTTATAGAATACGATGTTATAAAAACATCAAAAAATGCTCATTCAATTGAAAATTGAAAGGGCTAGTGCCCTTTTAATAGTCGAAAGTGATTGACGGGCAACTAACCCCCCACCATTTCCCCAAACACATCCACTCACAGTTTTGAGATAGTCATTTGGTTCAACGTAGTTGACAGTTCTTGAAATTAGGTCTTTTAGGATGATAACCCCCCTCAGAGCCCTCAGTGCAAGGGTTGTTAGTTACTTCAAGGGGGCATATAAGGCTTATATAGAAAGTTGTTGTAAAAACTTGAAAAGGGGCTTATTTGTTTGGAAATTGAAATTGCCCTTTTTAATAGTCGAAAGTGAGTGAAGAGTAATTGACCCCCATCTCACGTCCACCTTTTCCCCAAACACATCCAATCAAAATTTTTAGATAGCCATTATGTTCAACGTAGTTGAAAGTTTTAGAAATAAGGTATTTAAGGATGACAACCCCACCTCCCCACAGCCCTCAGGGCAAGGGTTGTAAGCTATGCCCTGGGGGCAAATACGGTTTTTATTGAAAGCGTTGTCGTATAAAATTCAAAAAGGCTCATTCAATTGGAAACTGAAAGGGCTAGTGCTTTTTTTAATAGTTGAAAGTGATTGGAGAGTGACTAGCACCCCTCTCATGCCCACCATTTTCACAAACACATCCAATCAAAATTTTGAGATATCCATTTTATTCAACGTAGTTGAAAGTTCTGGAAATTATGTATTTTAGGATGAAAACCCCCTCAGAGCCGTCAGTGCAAGGGTTGTAAGTTATGCCCTGGGGGCATATAAGGTTTAGAGTTAAGGTATAGATAGAGTTGTCGTAAAACTTCAAAAGGGGCTCATTCAATTGGAAATCGATTGGGCTAGTGCCCTTTTTAATAGTCGATAGTGATTGGAGGGTAACTAACCCCCCTCTCACGCCCACCATTCCTCCAAACACATCCAATCAAAATTTTCAAATAGCCATTTTGTTCAACGTAGTGGAAAGTTCTGGAAATTAGGTCCTTTGAGAATGACACCCCCGCAGCCCTCAGGGTAAGGGTTGTAAGTTATGCCCTGGGGGTATATAAGATTTTTATTGAAAGTGATGTCGTAGAAACTTCAAAAGGGATCATTTGATTGGAAATTGAAAAGGCTCGTGCCATTTTTAATAGTTGAAAGTGATTAGAGAGTGACTACAGCCCCTCTCACGCCCACCATTTCCCCAAACACATCAAATCAAAATTTTGAGATAGCCATTTTGTTTAACGTAGTTGAAAGTTCTGCAAATTAGGCCTTAGAGGATTACAACCACCCTAACAATGCTTAGGGTAAGGGTTGTAATTTATGCCTTGGGGGCATATAAGGTGTTTATAAAAAGCGTTGTCGTTTCAAATAGGGCTCATTTGATTGGAAATTGAAAGGCATAGCGCCCTTTTTAATAGTCGAAAGTGATTGGAAGGCTTGACATTTTAATAGCAAAGATCGATGTTGGTATAATGTATTATTTTTTTGTTGTTGTTGTTGTTTAGACCAGGACAATTTGTATCGGTGGAGTTGTCGTGGGAACTTCGAAAAGGGTTCATTCGATTGAAAATAGAAAGGGCTGATGCCCTTTTTAATAGTCGAAAGTGATTGGAGGGTAACAAATCTTCCTCCACGCCGACCCTCTCATTTTCCTATTATGTTTAAAAACTAAATGTTGTCTAAAGATTAAATCAAAATGCAATGTGTTAATGCTAATTCCCAATAAGGCATCTCAGCAGTATCCCAAGAATGACTGAGGGTATTATGTTCAGACTTTCTGGGCTACTTCTGCTCTAAAAATTTAACCAAATCGAAATAGCGTAAGTGTATCCAAGCTATCAAAGAAAGTAAAGAAAATGTCCTAATCCTTATTGGCCTGACGTAAAATAAGGAAATAAAAACCAGCAAAAACAGGTTTTTTCAAGGCCAAATTAATATACTGAAATAACACAACACAAAACACAACCACGAAGTGAATATCTCAAGAGGACAAACGCCTCTCTTCTTCAGCGCGAAACGAAATAATGTATCCAAGGAAAGTGCCGAAGAAAAAAACAACAAAAACAAACGCGGAAAATTGATAATAATAATTTATTTTTGACCCACTAACAATTATAAAAAAGTGGAGTAACAAAAGAAAATAAAAAGTAAAGACATACAAAACAAAACACATGCAAAACAATATCAATATAAAGAGCTACAAATGTGAATCAGAACAATCGCACAAGAGGATGAAAAGGATCCAACCGCTTGAAGGCCTCATCTTTTAACTTGGGAGTCCAACTTATTATATGACGTCAGTATATCAATTGCAATAAACATTCGAATAATCTTACGGTTTCTATACCAACGAGGCAAATACAAAAGATATTTACAATAACGGAAATACAAAACTCTAATATCCTGCATATCACTAGTATTAAAAAATGGGCGCAAACCTGATAGAAAAAGAATGGAATGTTCGCAATATGTAGAATAGAGTTTAGCCAATGCCTTACGAGAATGTCGGCCGCGATTTGGGACAATTTTAGCATAACCTGCTTTAAGCTTATTCTTAATATCCGCAAGTGCACTAGCACGGATAGCTGAAATAGAAGAGCAGATACTAATCCCGAGCCAACGCAACACAGGAGCCAGCTTAACTGAAAAAGAACTACAACTAAAATCACTGCTTGGGTTTTTAGCATTGAAAACTAAATATTCACATTTTTCAGCATTAAGCATGAGGCCAATTTTTTCCAAAAGCTTAGAAACAAACTGGGTAGACTTAGCTAGGGTGAATTTTGAATGGCAAATAAGTAATAAATCATCTGCATAAGCAATATAAGATAAATTAGTTAGACCCGTAAAACACGACGGAAAAATACGAGAAAGCACAGGATATAAACAAGCATTAAAAAGGTATGGTGACAGAACCCCTCCCTGCCTAAGTCCAGACCGAATTGGAATATTACCAAAAATTATCTCTCCTGACCGAAGTCGAACATATGAATTTGCATACCAAAAACGAAGGACAAATATAACAGATGAATTCACTCCAAGCTGTAACGCACATAATTGAACTTCAGATCCATCATTTTGTGCTTGAATTAAAAAAGAAGTAAGAATTCGATGCGCATGTTGTCATTTCCCCATGTCTGGGGAAATGTCAGTGACCCCATGTCTGGGTTTCAAAGATGTGCTCTGCAACGGCAGAGTCAAAATTTTCTGTTTTTTTCCGCTTTTTAAGTGTATTATTAATTGAACTAGAGAGCTGAGTTAGTCTATACGTGAGTCGCTGATCAGTTCTTCCGATATACCAAAGACCACACGATCAAGAAATTCTGTAGACACCGGAGTTTTCACCTATCGGGATAGGGTCTTTACCTTGATAAATTTAGAACCTGATAGTTTTTCTGGGACTATAATAAGTGTAAATGTTATTTTTCTTAGATTTTTTTAACTGTGGTCTGAAATCCCCTTACCGTATGGGAGACCAATATAAACTGAATTTTCCCTTTGATTTGTGTTTTCTGTTTAACTATCTGATAATCTTTTAATGCGTTTTGCAGTTACAGAATTTATTAAACTAATTGGATAACTATTCCCAAATAAAATATCTCTAAGGTGGTTGAGCTCTAAATCCAAGAAGCGTGTTGAACAAACTTTCAATGCTCTATCAACTAGAGAAGTGACACCTCCTCTTTTCACAGCAGGAGAATGATTAGAGGAATAATTTAAGTAACGGTCATTATGTGTGGGTTTTCTATAGACACCACACTCGAAACATGTATCATTTTGGTGTACCAGAACATCTAAGAAAGGAAGACGCCTCTCTACCTCTGATTCCTGAGTAAATTTAAGTTTTGGATCCAAGGAGTTGAGCAAGTGAAGAAAAGAACCCAGAGACTCGTCACCATGCTCCCACAAATAAAAAATATCATTTTTAAAACGAACCCAAAATTCAGGTTTAACCCAAAAATCAAACACGTGAACAACCCCTTAGGTCTCATAGGGTGTCTCCAAGAAAAGCAATAATTAAAATCTAAAATCAGATGGCATAGTTCTCCAACTTGTGTAATTCCTAGTTTGTGTTATTTTTGAGTGAATAAGGTGTTGTCTTTTCTTTTATTTTTCAGTTGTTGGTTAGTAACCGTTGGTGGCAGTTCGTTATTTTTTGGATATTGTGCAAATCGCGAATATTGGCAAATAATTCGCTTTTATGGTTGTTAGGTATTGGGTTTTAATTCTTATAATTTTTGGCTTTTATTCAATTTTATTTATCTTTAAAGTTTTTGGTTTTTTGGTTCTTTTCACATTGACTTTCCGCGTTTGTTCTTTGTTGTTTTTTTTTTCTTCGGCACTTTCCTTGGATACATTCTTTCTTTTCGCGCTGAAGAAGAGAGGCGTTTGTTCCATCGAAATATTCGCTTTGTTGTGTTTTTTTCAGTATTTTACTTTGGCCTTTAAAAACCCCATTTTTGCTCGTTTTTCTTTCTTTAAAGAAAGTAAACAGATTTTTTTTCGAATGGTATCAGGTTTTCCATTTCAGGTCAACTAGAGGAAGTATGAAACTAAATTAACCACTACTATTTGTGTCCAGATTTTTAAAAGGGTGTATGTTAAAAAAAAATGGTTAAAAAATTTTTCTCCATTAAACAAAAAATGAGCAAAAATAAAATCAAATAATCTATCAAGCGTGAAACTACCACAAATCAGCATCAATAAATAAATGAAACCCAAAACGAACAGAAATTACAATAAATAACCGAGTCAAAATCAAAACGAGCAGAAATTAGCATAAGCTGGGCTCAAAACCCCTATGCCTTCCCAAGGCCAGAACAAAATTTACACTTCACTGAAAAAAATACAAATAAATGTGCATTGTCAGTTTAATATACATATACTGATATTTAGTAATCAAAATGATAATATTATTTGATTTATTGAAGTTATAAAATTAAAGACATTTATATTTTTTACAATAGATATCTCAAAAATGGATACAAAACAAAAAATGTATATCTCAAAATTTTGATTGGATGTGTTTGGGGAAATGGTGGGCGTGAGAGGGGGATTAGGTGCCCTTCAATCAGTTTTGACTATTAAAAGGGCACTAGCCCTTTCAATTTGATTCCGTCATAAATGCGTTTCAATCCGAACGAGCATAATCGAAATTGAAAAAAAAAATTGAAAAATTTAGAGGTCCCTGAAATTTAGAGGACCCTCAGCTCCTCTTCCTATTTCAAAGAAATATTGTGCTAAAGCATTCATTCGTGACAATTCTTGGATATATTGGAGGAGCAAAATATATTTTTGGAAATTCTGTTGCCCTTTCAATTTGATTCCGTCATAAATGCGTTTCAATCCGAACGAGCATAATCGAAATTGAAAAAAAAAATTGAAAAATTTAGAGGTCCCTGAAATTTAGAGGACCCTCAGCTCCTCTTCCTATTTCCTATTAGAACCTTCCTATTAGAACCTATTATATTCCTCGTAGAACCTACTATATTCCTCTTCCTATTAGAACCCAGAGACTCGTCACCATGCTCCCACAAATAGAAAATATCATCTTTAAAACGAACCTAAAATTCAGGTTTAACCCAAAAATCAAACACGTGAACAACCCCTTAGGTCTCATAGGGTGTCTCCAAGAAATGCAATAATTAAAATCCAAAATCAGATGACATAGTTCTGCAACTTGTTTAATTGCTGGTTCGTTTTGTTTTTGAGTGAATGAATTGTTTTCTTTTCTTTTATTCCTCAGTTGTTCACTAGAATCCGTCGATGGCAGTTCATAAATGTTTTGTATTTTGTGCAACTCACGGATATTGGCAAATAACTCGCTTTTATGGTTGTTAGGTATTTAGTTTTAATTCTTATAATTTTTGGCTTTTATTCAATTTTATTTATCTTTAAAGTTTTTGGTTTTTTGGTTCTTTTCACATTGAATTTCCGCGTTTGTTCTTTGTTGTTTTTTTTTCTTCGGCACTTTCCTTGGATATATTTTTTCATTTCGCGCTGAAGAAGAGAGGCGTTTGTCCTCTCGAAATATTCGCTTTGTTGTGTTTTTTCAGTATTTTCATTTGGCCTTTAAAAACTCCATTTTTGCTCGTTTTTCTTTCTTGAAAGAAAGTAAACAGATTTTTTTTCGAATGGTATCAGGTTTTCCATTTCAGGTCAACTAGAGGAGGTATGAAACTAATTTAAACACTACTATGTTGGATGTGTTTTGGGAAATTGTGGGCGTGAGAGGGGGGGTTAGTTTCCCTTCAATCACTTTTGACTATTAAAAGGGCACTAGCCCTTTCAATTTGATTCCGTCATAAATGCGTTTCTATCCGAACGAGCATAATCGAAATTGAAAAAAAAAATACTGACCCTCATCTCCTCTTC
Organism: Artemia sp. Qi Xiang Cuo; assembly: GCF_049724085.1. Classification (NCBI taxonomy): domain Eukaryota; kingdom Metazoa; phylum Arthropoda; class Branchiopoda; order Anostraca; family Artemiidae; genus Artemia; species Artemia sp. Qi Xiang Cuo. The sequence continues at coordinate 81,751,199 of NC_142797.1, forward strand.
CTATTTCAAAGAAATATTGTGCTAAAGCATTCATTCGTGACAATTCTTGGATATATTGGAGAAGCAAAATGTAGTTTTGGAAATTCTGTTGTTTTTTTTAAACAAAAAGATAAAAATAAATCAAATAATACGATGGTGAGGGAATAATATAAGTCATAACTGAGAGCTTACTCTCCCATATCTTCAACTTTTGAACTATACCGGTAAGGCCTAAATTACTCCAAGAAAGTTTTTTTGTCTAAAGTGAAAAATAAAAGAGAAAATTTGCAGAATGAAAAATATTTCATCCAGATTTTGTTTAAATAACCGTTCTTCAGATTGTAACTTATTTTACTTTTCCAGATAATGAAATATTTTCGAAGCCCCTTGTCCTTTTTCTTGGACCCTGGAGTGGTGGTAAATCTTCAATAATCAATTATTTACTTGGAATTGAGTTCACGGAAAATGCTTTGAAATCAGGTAAGTTTGAAATATTTTTCCTTGGAAAAAGTATCGATTTCTGCATCCTCACCCCTTTTTACTCAGAAACTCCAAGTAAATTTGAACTTTCAGAGGTCGTAAGCTAATTTTCGTAACAGCCTATTCTGTAAGTAGAAAGAGAACAACACTTTTATAAGGTTGTAGCTAAAACAATGGTCTGTACCATCAAATGAGATTAGACCAAAACGGGTAGCTAAGGCAAAGGGCGTCGAAAAATTGCCTGAAATAACGGAAATCCTAAATAAAGAATGAAAAATTCGGCTAGAAGACTTGCAAAAATGAGGATCAAGACGAATTGAAACTGAAAGTGAAGAGCAAAGATATTTGTGGTTAGAAGACAAGAATCAGAACGAGTCAAAAATGAAAGTTAAGAAAAAAGAAATATTCAGTTAGAAGGACAACGTCATCGCAATCTTTGAAGCCAACTGGCTGTGACACAAAACACTGTGCAAACCTACAAAGATACCGTAAACTACGCAAATGATAATTACAGGTCAATGGGACCCTTCAACATTGCATGTAATCACTGCGGACCCCTCCATTTCCCAAGGAAAAAGTGGCAAAGAGAAGTAATTCATATGGAGATTGCTGATTGCATGGTCAAGTTGCATTGCCACCATACAATTTCCAAATCAATTGGTTTATCTTTTTTTAGGACGTCACTTGTTCTCTAAAGAGCTCCACAAAAGAATCCGAAATTTGAACTTATGCTTTGCTCTATCTTCATTCAACGTAATCGATGATCGAACCATCAAAAGTTCGAATTTTTTTAGATTTAAAGTAGCTGAGCAAAATAATCACAAAATCGATTTAAAGGCACATCCATCACTAACCATTAAAGGTGATTTCACACCACCTTCATGTGGTCAGATTTACTTTTAAGCCCCGATGAAGCTGTTGAAGAACGCCTCGCTCATGCTTTAAATTATGGGATCTCTCGTAACCTAATGATTCTCTTGGAAGAAATTTCATGAGACGCAAACAACAATGTCAAAAGTTACATGAAAATTTAAAAATTGAAGAATGATGCTAATCAACGTGCAGCTTGAAATATGAACAATAGCCTTGAAATATGCAGCTCATATGCACTGTGCCAGAATGCGTCAATTATAGACGGTCTAATTTCCAGTGGTAATTTATTTGAGGAAGCATTTTGAGATTGACAGTTAAATCAAAATTTCAATTGAATGAAGCATCACGTTAGTTTAAGCTCGTTAAGACGCTATTAAAATAGATGCAAAATCGTCGATCATCTCCCAGGAAAATACAAATCTTATAAAAGTAATGATTCTGTAAAAGACAAAGAGGAATGAGGAATTGAATTCACTCCAGATCTCCTCAATTTAATTTATACTGAAAATTTGCCACCCCATGACTTAAAACAGAGGAAAATACATTAGTTACGCTTTTGGGTAACTTAGATATTCAGACGGAATATGGAATGTAGCCCACCTTATTGTTACTGAATTATGTACAAACATAATTAAGGCGAAAAAACTTACTGGGGAAAAATCAGGAAACGAAGTTCGCGTTTCTCGAATCACGCTCAACTCCAGTAAATGTCAACTTGGATGTATTCTTCAACGAAATTAATTTCCACTTTAGCCTGCATTTGCAATTACAATACATAAGTCACAAGGTCAAACTTTCGAATTTGTTGGCGTCGACCTCTGTACTCCTGTTTTTAATCATCTTATTTTGTACGCGTCATTTTCTCTTGTTAAAAGATAACATATCTTAAAAGTTCTGCTACAACCTGAGAATGAACGAAGAGCACATAATGCTGCGTGAAAGAAGCATTGACAACTACCAACAACACATTTTATTGTTTAAATTATATGCCTTTTTTTATAAATTAATTAAATGAGCAATAATTATGTATATATGTGTTTATAGCTTTTTCCTCAAAATCAGTTACATTATTTTTTTTTTCTCTTAAAATTAGGATATTGATATTTCTGGCCAAAAGAACGATATAAATAGGTGACAACTTCAAGGATGAATTCGTATCGAACCTTTGGTGACGCCATGACATCAAAAAGAAGTTCACACTGTCTGAGGTTAGAATACAAGTGACAATGAGAATCAATATATACAGGCCTGCCACGTTGTGGGTGATAAATGACTCTGAAAAGCCAAAGAAAAAGGCACGGAACAAGAAACAACAACAAATCACATCCTGTGTAAAATTGCATGAAATGACAAATGGCTCTGAACACCTAACGAAAAAGTAATGGAAGTAGAAACAGCAACAAACCATATTGCACTGCAAACCAAAATGTGACTTAAAACTAAAGAATAACACAATAACTATGCTATTGTGTTAATTTAGATATTTCAGACAGTTACAAATTATAATTGAATAAAGTATGTGTTATTTTAACACTTGTAAAGGATGAACAAGAAGGAGGAATTGAATTCACGGTAGAATTTCTTAACTCAACTGAAATTGCTGATTTGCCACCCTATGACTTGAATCTAAAGAATAAAGCGATGATTACACCAATCCGTATTTTTGACATTTTTTAGGGCAGAGGCAATGGAAAATCCCAAAATTAGAAGCAATGGTGCACAAAAATGAAGTGCAAATGCGATCCATGGCTAGAAGACATATTACAAGCAGCACCACAATGAATATATCGAACCATAAATGAAATCTGTGGTTAGAAGAGAAATAACAGTGAGAATTATAATGATTTCAAGACGAAAACAAATTCTATACAACTGGTGATTGTTTGATGCATTAAGAGGAAGGAGGAACTGAATTTACGCCATATTTTCTTTGCTCAATCGAAGTTTCTTGAAAACGATTTTGGTTAAATTCGAATAGATAAAGCAAAGGGCATGGGAAAATGTCTGACGTAATAATGCACGAAAATGAAGTGCAATAAAGATGTGCAGCTAGTAGACATCTGAGAACAAGCATCACTACAGATCTCAAATGAAAATACTGGACAAAGAATCTGCCTCTGGATAGAAGCGACAGGGATGATAACATCGAATTGTAAATGAAATCTGCAGTTAAAAGAAAAGCAACAGGGAGAATCACAATGAGTGCGAAAAGAAATAACCTGTAAAATGGATGGTTCTTTGATGCATTAAGAGGAAGCAGGAATTGAATTCTCGCCAGAATTTCTTAGATTAAGCTAATAAATGATTAGAGAATCAAATATATACAAGTCTTTCCCGGCACTATATATTTTTACATTTCCTGACTTATCTTGAATGCAGAAAAATTCTCAGCTCGGTGATTCATAGAAAGCATAGACGACTCTTGAAATCAAGATTCTACTTGCAAAGTTCACATTCTCAAATTAACAGGCCCCTATTTTCTAAGTATTATTTGTTTTTAATAAAGTGTTTTCTTTTTAATTTAAATTTGAAATTAGCTGAAATTTAGAAACCCAACGATTATGAATTCCGAGGAAATAAAATAACATCTTTGTCTCGAAACCTAAACTTTTAAAATCTTATACAAATTTTTTGCACTGGAATCGAAAAATTATAGCAATTGTTTCGGACTGACAAAAATATTGGAACCACTTGAACCTTTCACAGCTATTATCTGATAAATTTTAAAGGGTTTAAATATCAAACATTTAAGTTAGGATCAGAAACGTTTGGAAAACCGTTATGTTTAACGTTATGTTTACAACATGCTAAAAATAGCATGTTGTAAAAAGAGTATGATCAAATTTTTGAAATTAATAAAAATACTTGCAATTTTTTTATGAAAGTCCCAGATTTCAACGAAAAGTGGACTTGAAAAGTCATTTTGCAAAACTGTAGGTGTTAGAAAAATTCGGGTTGCATATTCAAATTCTACAAAAAAAAAATTATTTCTTGTGAAATTATTTGAAAAAGCACCGTACAAATCGTGATGATACAAAAGTACCAATTTCCCTTATGGAAATTTTCTGACATTACTCTAATTGCTGATTTTCTCTATTTCCATTCTTTTTACTTGTGGTATAGAATAAATTATAATTAACAAATTGACGACAATATAGTTGTGTATGACCATTTGAAGTATCAAAAATAAGTAAGGAGGAACGATTTTTAAATCTGTTTGGTAAGATTCAAGTGGCTCTTTTGTATCCGGGTCGGGTAACTTAGGATCCAAAGTCAGGAGAGAAGCCTGCTAATTTATATGCACAAGAAATTTAAAGGTATATGAAAAATAGTATTGCGATTGCTAATTTTTGTACTCAGGAAATCAATAACATAATGTAGATGGTGTGATAGTGCCTCCGTGTATACAGGGTACCAGTGTGGTCATTCTTTGCTCAAACTGCTGCGATAGGAAAACAGAAAAGAGCAGTATGCATATCAAATTGTGAACAAATCACTTTTGATTTTTTATCTCCACTAACTCTCCCCCCAAACAGAGGTGATAAAGGGAAGGGGGGATTCAGGGGGCCATTGCTCCCCTAGACTTTGAAAATTACCGTGATGTCAACGCTAATCCCTGTTTTAGATTTGTTTGCTCAATGTCTTTTTTTTTGGCATCTTCATTAAAAAAAAACAAAAAAAAATCCTTGCCCCCCCCCCTTCACATTTTCGTGAATTGGCGCTGATGTCCCCAAACCTCGCTAGAACCAAAATATAAAGTCATAATAATTAAATCTTCATTTTGGCCAGAATGTACCGATGATTACTCTACCTTATATACAAGGCGACACTATCATCCCATCTATATGGGGGGGGGGGGTCCAAAGTGGACCTTGCTTTATATTTAATGGGTTTGCAATTAGAAAGCTGCTTTCCTGACCTTAGATGCCTATGGGTCTCGAGATTAGCACTACCTCCATTTCCGAGGTAAGAGGAAGAGAGTTTCCATTTCCGAGGTAAGAGGTGTAGAGGAAGTTTACAACCGAATCAACATTTTAAACTCCGATCTCAATCATCTTTCTATTAAATACCTCAATCAGTTTTCTTTTAATGAGCTTTTGAAGCAAAAGGAGAAGTCTCTAATATATAAAAATTTTAGGGGCTGAGCCTTCAGCAAACTATTTTCAAATTATGGTTCATGGTGAAGAAGAAGAACAAATTGATGGAACTCAATTGGCAGCTGACTTCACTTTTGCTGGCCTACAAAAATTTGGCCAGGCATTCATCGACAGACTTAGAGGGAAAAGGCTACCCAATAAGCTACTGCAGAAGGCAAGTTGTCAGCAGCTTAAGCTGTTTTATTTATTATCTAACTAAAACAATAAAATCAGTTTTTACTATTTTTCCGCTCTTGCTTTAAAATATTCAGTGTCGGTATTCGTTGAAAAATTGTCGCTTTGTTATTTGCTTAACAGTTTATGAAAAAAATGGTACAAGTAAGCTGTAAATTGATTTTTTTTTTTTTTTTTTTTTTTTTTTTTTTTACTTTGTATAAAATTAGTTTCACCACAATACTGTAAATATCACCTTATTCCTATAACTAAAAACCTGACTCCATATCATCATGTGGTGAAAAATATTTTTCAAAACTAATTTCGAAAAATACCCTAATCAGAGACAAATTTATACAGATGAATCTGTCCATGGTGAGAGAAGTGGAGCAGCTTCATACATTCCATCAGTACAGGGGTGGCAGTTGCCCCCTCCCCCCAGTAATGTGGAGAGAGAAAATTTGTTTTTTGGGAATACTAAGTAGTGGCTTATGGTATATCCCTTCTTACAAGGATGTTAGTTTACAAAATTGTATGGGGGGAATGTATTTTTCAAATCTAGGGAAGACAATTTTGCTGTTATTCGATTTGTATTTCCTTACAACTCCGAACAACTCCGAGTGAAAAGGCTAGAAAATATATTTGGATTGGAGCACCTTAGGACAATGTTCATCTCCAATGAGATCCCAATTTCAAATTTAATCCTATATGAAATTGATTGATGTAGTCAATATGATTTTTTTTGGCAAATATTGTCGAGATCCAGCACATTAGATAACTTTAAAACGGACCGCAGTACCTTGGGACAATGCCTTACAACATTTTCGGCACGCCGAGATGAATTGTGTTTCAAGTTTGATGTCGGTATTTTGGCAAATCCACGACTTCGTGAACTTTTCGCCCCTGAGCATCGCCCTTCTCGTCAACGGCTTCGGTGACAAATAGCTGAACTGGTACCTAACATTCAGGCGGTAACAGCGCGACAAATGCATTACGCCAATATTTTCGTTCTCTCGTTCGTCAAGGTTTTGATGCTACACTCGCTCGTCAATTATTGTCTAAATAGTTGTTCTTAGTTTATTTTTCCTTTTATGAGTTGCCGTTTTTAAAGAATTTGGTACTCCTTTAGTATACCTACTCTTTTATATATCTCAAACTGGAGACGTGATGAAAAACCCGTTTTTACGGGATGATTCAACACACAACTGTAGAGAAATACAATGTATAGCGTGGTTTTAATTGCATATAGGCCTACGATATTTAAAGTGTTGTTTTTTGTTGTTTTGTTGTTTTTTTTTTGGGGGGGAGGTACCTAGGTTAGGTTACGTATTTAGTATATGATATACTTTGCCCCCCCCCCCTAATGTCCCAATGTATAGCCCAAATTTGTTTCTAAACTATTATATAGTCATCCTATTTATTTTATTTCATTAGCATTAACCAAACTAGCAGTATATGAAAGAGTAGGTATACTAAAGGAGTACCAAGAATTTTTACTTATTATTTTTTTTAGAGAGCTAGAATTTTAAATATTTGAAAATTTATATATTTTATACATTTTGGGTTTTTGTTTCACTCTGTTTTTGTTATTTCGATTTGTATTGTTTACTTAATATTTTTTGTTCAATGGCACGTAAATCTGTAGAAATTTAGAATTTTTAGAACTTAGAAGGTTAGAATTTCAAATATTTTAGCTTTTAGTTTGACTCTGTTTATGTTATTTCGAATTTCATTATTTAGTTAATATGTTTTGTTCAGTTGCGTATAAATTTGCATGACAAAGGTTATGTGGTAACGGCTATCTTTTAATGTGGCAATAATTGCCACCGATCACAATGAGCACGTAAGGCGTTTGATAATAAAATTTTTTTTAGTTTGAAAATTTGAGAAATTCCTAAACTCACTCTATTCAATAAGATTGATAATATTCTCAGTATAATTTTCTTAGGCAGACAATGTCAAGATTCAGCACCTTATATTATGTTAATATTGATTGCAGTACCTTATTTCAATAACAGTCCAAATTCTACATTTAATTTAGTCAGCCAGATTGATTAACTTTTTTTGTCAATTTTGTCAATTGACAAAAAAAAAATTCAGTGTCTTTTTTTGCCTATTTTTTTGTCAATTGTCAATTTCTTTTTAGGCAAATATTGTGGAGATTCCAGGCATTCTTGAAATGCGCAGAGAAGTTGACCGTCCATATCCATTCAACGACGTTGTCCAGTGGTTTGTTGATAGAGCTGATCTAATCTTTGTTGTGTACGACCCAACAAAGCTTGATATGGGACTTGAACACGAAGCTTTATTCGATCAATTAAAAGGCAGACAAAACCAGGTACGGAATTTTTCTGTTTTTCTGCACGGATAGCTTTTTCAGAAAAGATAGGCTCTGAGAGTAGTAAATTTTACTTGTGCAGCCGGATTTAATGCCCAACAAATGGAAAAAAGTATATGAACAAATATTTGGGTCGTTTCTGTGTGAAGTTTAAAATGAAAAAATTTCCCTTCACCCTCACAAAACTTCCTATAATTTGAATTAAGTTCTGTTTTAATCCTAGAATCGTGCTTTGCGTAACAGATCAGAAAAATATTCTGCCATTTGAGGGTGATTTTTAAAATAATAACTAAAACATCACTGTTCTTTAATACACTATAATTATCAATCAAGTCTTTAATCTTTTTGTTCTCAAATGCATTCTCATCCAGATCCCTTTCATTTCCAGATCCCTTCTCATCCCTTTCATATACGGAATAATTTCTGTTCGTTTTAAGTTTTAACGTCGCTCCTTACTTTCAGTCAAAAAAACTTGTTTTTTCTTTATTTAATTTTACTCCTTAGGACTAATTTTTCACTATAGACTCACCACTCTAGCATTGTGAGTGAAAGAAAATATGCCTCATGATACAAAGTTTATCATCATTTTCTTTTTCAGTTATTATTTATAGTTTCATATAGTAGGAGGCTACAGTGATGACAGTGGTCAAATATGGTTCTGAAGCAGGGTTACTCCGAAAAACAGAGAAAGATTTGCCAGATGTTTTTCAGAGAAATTGTCGACGAATTGTTTTGGGTACCCGACAAACTGTAACAGTGAAGTATTTGAAACAGTTGGCTGTACGAAGAGTGTGATTCAACCCCGCTTTTTAAGGCTATACCAAAGTATAATCACCTACGGAACAAGTACTGACATAACTCTCCAAAAGTGACCCCGCGTACCTCAGCGCCACTAGACGCAAAGTGCTGTACTACTTAATCGCTCCGAGCCAAAATACTTTGCTCCGAGCCAATAAGTTATGCTAGAGCGTGATTCAGGCGACATATAGAGCGACTAGAGCGTGGATCTCGACAATATTTGCCAAAAAAAATCATATTGACTACATCAATCAATTTCATATAGGATTAAATTTGAAATTGGGATCTCATTGGAGATGAACATTGTCCTAAGGTGCTCCAATCCAAATATATTTTCTAGCCTTTTCACTCGGAGTTGTTCGGAGTTGTAAGGAAATACAAATCGAATAACAGCAAAATTGTCTTCCCTAGATTTGAAAAATACATTCCCCCCATACAATTTTTTAAACTAACACCCTTGTAAGAAGGGATATACCATAAGCCACTACTTAGTATTCCCAAAAAACAAATTTTCTCTCACCACATTACTGGGGGGGAGGGGGCAACTGCCACCCCTGCACTGATGGAATGTATGAAGCTGCTCCAATTCTCTCACTATGGGCAGAATCATCTGTATAAATTTGTCTCTGATTAGGTTATTTTTCGAAATTAGTTTTGAAAAAATATTTTTCACCACATTATGATATGGAATCAGGTTTTTATTTATAGGAATAAGGTGATATTTACAGTATTGTGGTGAAACTAATTTTATACAAAGTAAAAAAAAAAAAAAAAAAAAAAAAAAAAAAAAAAAAAATCAATTTACAGATTACTTGTACCATTTTTTTAATAAACTTTTAAGCAAATAACAAAGCGACAATTTTTCAACGAATACCGACACTGAATATTTTAAAGCAAGAGCGGAAAAATAGTAAAAACTGATTTTATTGTTTTAGTTAGATAATAAATAAAACAGCTTAAGCTGCTGACAACTTGCCTTCTGCAGTAGCTTATTGGGTAGCCTTTTCCCTCTAAGTCTGTCGATGAATGCCTGGCCAAATTTTTGTAGGCCAGCAAAAGTGAAGTCAGCTGCCAATTGAGTTCCATCAATTTGTTCTTCTTCTTCACCATGAACCATAATTTGAAAATAGTTTGCTGAAGGCTCAGCCCCTAAAATTTTTATATATTAGAGACTTCTCCTTTTGCTTCAAAAGCTCATTAAAAGAAAACTGATTGAGGTATTTAATAGAAAGATGATTGAGATCGGAGTTTAAAATGTTGATTCGGTTGTAAACTTCCTCTACACCTCTTACCTCGGAAATGGAAACTCTCTTCCTCTTACCTCGGAAATGGAGGTAGTGCTAATCTCGAGACCCATAGGCATCTAAGGTCAGGAAAGCAGCTTTCTAATTGCAAACCCATTAAATATAAAGCAAGGTCCACTTTGGACCCCCCCCCCCATATAGATGGGATGATAGTGTCGCCTTGTATATAAGGTAGAGTAATCATCGGTACATTCTGGCCAAAATGAAGATTTAATTATTATGACTTTATATTTTGGTTCTAGCGAGGTTTGGGGACATCAGCGCCAATTCACGAAAATGTGAAGGGGGGGGGCAAGGATTTTTTTTTGTTTTTTTTTAATGAAGATGCCAAAAAAAAAGACATTGAGCAAACAAATCTAAAACAGGGATTAGCGTTGACATCACGGTAATTTTCAAAGTCTAGGGGAGCAATGGCCCCCTGAATCCCCCCCCCCCCTTTATCACCTCTGTTTGGGGGGAGAGTTAGTGGAGATAAAAAATCAAAAGTGATTTGTTCACAATTTGATATGCATACTGCTCTTTTCTGTTTTCCTATCGCAGCAGTTTGAGCAAAGAATGACCACACTGGTACCCTGTATACACGGAGGCACTATCACACCATCTACATTATGTTATTGATTTCCTGAGTACAAAAATTAGCAATCGCAATACTATTTTTCATATACCTTTAAATTTCTTGTGCATATAAATTAGCAGGCTTCTCTCCTGACTTTGGATCCTAAGTTACCCGACCCGGATACAAAAGAGCCACTTGAATCTTACCAAACAGATTTAAAAATCGTTCCTCCTTACTTATTTTTGATACTTCAAATGGTCATACACAACTATATTGTCGTCAATTTGTTAATTATAATTTATTCTATACCACAAGTAAAAAGAATGGAAATAGAGAAAATCAGCAATTAGAGTAATGTCAGAAAATTTCCATAAGGGAAATTGGTACTTTCTTTCTTTTTTCGGAAATCAGCCAAGTTTTCTCAGACGCGTAGCTTCTGATGGGTTGGATACTAGATGAAACTTATATATTTGAAATCAACATTAAAATCTGATTCTTTTGATGTATCTATTGGTATCAAAATCCCGTATTTTAGAGTTTCGGTTACTATTGAGCCGGGTCGCTCCTTACTTACAGTTCGTTACCATGAACTGTTTAATAGCAAGTTATTTTTGAAATGCTTCGGCATTTCAACTCGTTTTTGTCAAGGCTACGACAAGAAATAATGAGCTGTTTGGAAGCCTGCCTCTTCAGGCCATGTTTTTTTTTTGTTGATGGATAAAAAGGGTTTGTTAACATACGTTAACAATAGGCTATCATAATATATTCTAAAAAGCGTACGTCGAACATCACTAACTCCTCCTGCCTCTCAATTCCTATTGACAGAAAGACGGGTCAACTATACTAAATGATTTTGTAGCAAGAATGAAGAATTATTTTTGGTGACTGAATATTGTATGGACTATTATTTAGTCTAGAAAATATATAGACAAACATTATTATAGACTGAAAATTGTTTTTGGTGACAGCTGGATTAATGTCTGAGAGCCAAGACCTTAGAGCAAAAAAATAGAAACTTTGAGAAGTTATCTGTTTTAACCGGCCTTTGTAGCCTGGTGAATAAGAAATTAGGTTATCTCAAAGAGCTAATCTCAATTACATAATGAAAAAGGTATAGGTATTTTCCATTAATGTTTTTTTTAAATATTTGCTTCCTATTGAGCTACAAAACTTTACTTTCAGGTTCGTGTACTATTGAACAAAGCTGATACAGTGTCACAAGAAGAACTTCTGCTAATACAGAACAACTTAATGTGGCAGTTAAGTCCTCTTTTGGCCTCGCCCTTGCCACCCGTTGTTTATGCTGGTTCATTCTGGTCCAAACCTTACAAGTAAGATATGAGTACCACGAACTTCTAGAGCATTGAAACTTTATTACACTTTTTTTATAATTGGATAATCCATCTAAAATCGTTGAAAGACTATCAAGAAAGATGACCGATTTACCGCTAGGATTAATTACTATAACAAACAAATATGCGAACCGGTAAATATAGGCCTAGTATTGTGGTATACTGTAGCTAATATGGTCATTTCTCGATATTTAGAGCGAGGAGTAGCCAAGTTCAAGAAATCACGTAACTATACCAGGAGGCATTTCTCAAGCTTGTCGAAAATATACCAACTGTGGTGTGTTTTTCCAAGCGTTTTGGGTACTGTGTCAAGATTGTCAAAACTTTGCCGCGCATGAAGTGCCAGTGCAGCACACGTGGCTTTATTATATGTACGCCAAGTGGCGGGAAGGGGTCACCCTTCGTTATAAATGTCAAGTTTTTGCAATTCATGTCTACGCACTGAGCTCAAATATCTTTCCCCACGAATTATTTTTGACAACTGCCTGAATTACTTTAAATTTGTATTCACACATGTACCGCGCCACACTATGGTGAGGCTTAAAATTGTAACACAGCCCAACGACTTATGTTGCCTTGAATGAAAGTTTACATTCTGTGATTTTAAATATTTTGTTTGTATCCTGAAAACTACATATAAAATGATGTAACATATATCTTCAAGTTGATTTCAAAACTTTTTTGACAAAACAGTTTTATTTTATTTAAGCCTAACTGATTGTCTTATCAGTAGAGCCTCAATATCTCATTATTTTTATTTTTTATGTATGTTCATATATTTTCTAGGTTCTTATGTGTGTATGTCCATGTATCCTTCGTTAAGATCTCCATGGATTTTCTTTTACCTGCAAGAACAAATGAATACTAAAAAAATGATTTTATAACCGAAACTAGTGAGCAATTAATGATAATCCTCTATATGACCACTTTGACAATTGAGATATTTTTCATTTCTGTGAATAAGTTTTGCAATAATCGCTTTATAAAATTTCACTATCCATGGTTTGAAGCAAGTTTTGACAATTTCTTTGAGTTCTTCGCAAGTTGGATATATTGCCCCCCAAGTTCTCTTTCAAGTACCGGGAAAGTAGGTGGTGAAACCCGGTTCAATATGAGAAACCTGAAATGAAATGATAACGAAAATGACAATGAATTGCTACAGACAGGACACTGACAATAGAAATCACAAGAACTGGCACCCAAAAATTACTCAGACAACCCCACAAATATAAACATTCCAAAACTGTAAGTTTATGACAAAACAGCATTTAAGGACTAAATGCTGTTTTGCTTGTGAAATTTAACCAAAATTGCTACAGATTCTCACTATGAAGCTATATCACGCCTACAAAGAGCTACTGAAAATAGAGGAAGAGGAATGCCGACTTCCGGAATTGTTCTGATCTATGATAATGTCCTCACAGTGCTCGTACAGCTCAACAGCTCTCTGGGTGGTTTAAATGGGGCATTTTGGCACATCCAACATATAGTCGTAACTTAGTGCCAAGTGCCTTTGGTAAATTTTTGTTGTTCATATTATTGACTTACGAATAAAGTAAACATACCACTCGATCCCTTTTTTTATGCTCGTTCCAAATATAATAATCATTTTTGTCGGAAATGAATTTTACCCCCGCCCCATATATATACCAATTCAGAGTATATATTTCCACATTAGGGGGGGGTGGGAGTCTAAACTTACCTCTCATTTACATCAGAAAGAAAAATTTACCCCCCCCCCCCTAATGTTTAAATATATACCCTGAATTGGTATATATATATATGGGGCGGGGGTAAAATTCATTTCCGACAAAAATGATTATTATATTTGGAAAGAGCATAAAAAAAGGGATCGAGTGGTATGTTTACTTTATTCGTAAGTCAATAATATGAACAACAAAAAATGTACCGTGCCTTTAATATTTTTCTGAACTGAAGCAGCTCCTTACTCCTAACAGGAGGAGCAGCTCACTTTAAATTCTTGGCGGCGATATTTTATGAAGAAGATATAACTAAACTTGTTACGTAGATAAGTAACGTTGATTGTATATTGAGTTTGAAGCGGTACAAGCGGAAAGAATTAAAACCAGCCAACCTGAAAGAAAAACGGTTTCTTAGTAAAATTATTTGAAAAAAACTACGTTTTCTAAAGAGTTAAAGAGGCTGAGTCGCAAGTTCGAACCTTAAAACGTACAGGGATTAGAAGGTACAGTTGGGGGGCGGCCGCCCCCCCAAACCCCCGCTTTCGCATCCTTTAAATATTTTTTTTTTTAACTGAAAGTAAGGAGCGACATTAAAACTTAAAACGAACAGAAATTATTCCGTATATGAAAGGGGCTGTGCCCTCCTCAACGATTCGCTCTTTACGCTAAAGTTTTTATTGTTTAAAAAAAAGAGTTGTGAGAAAGTCAAACTTTAGCGTAAAGAGAGAGGCGTTGAGGAGGGCACAGCCCCTTTCTTATACGGAATAATTTCTGTTCGTTTTAAGTTTTAATGTCGCTCCTTACTTTCAGTTTAAATTTTTTTTTTATTTAAAGGCTGCGAAAGTGGGGGGTTTGGGGGACGGCAGCCCCCCAACTGTACCTTCTAATCCCTGTACATTTTAAGATTCGAACTTGTGACTCAGCCTCTTTAACTCTTTAGAAAACGTAGTTTTTTTCAAATATTTTCTGCACGTTTTTGTACAGTTTATTACTTATTATTGCTTGACTAACTGTTAGATGATTGTATATTATTCTTTTCTTTCTCGACAGGGTGTTTTAAGTGTCGACCTTGTAACTCAGCCTCTTTAACTCTTTAGAAAACGTAATTTTTTTCAAATAATTTAAAAAAGAAACTGAATTTCTTTTTTAAACTTTAAATTCAGTATGTAAAAAATTTCCTCTGACGGTGAATCGAACCCGGGTCTTCCGCCTGACAGTCAGAAGTATCGACCGTTGTACTAAAGAGACACAATTGTAATTGTTTTTTAGTAAGTGGAATCTATTTTTGACGCAAGTAAATCCCCACAAAACTTGATATTTGGTTTTTGGAAAACAGAGAAGGAGTGATCAGATTGAGCTGAAATTTCAAGGATAAGCTCCCAGGCCCCAGGAAAGCTTATCCTCTAAATTTCAGCCCGATCGAACAACGTTAAAGGGGGGCTGTGGTGGGAAAAATTAACATGGACTCTTATAGGAAAACGAGGTTTTTCGTAAATGTAAATTCGGGGGATAATTTTTTCGGTCTGAAAATATCAAAAGGCCCTAACAGGTCGAATTCTGCTTCGAATGAGTCCCCATTCACCCGGATCAATTGCCAGATGTGGCTTGTAGGCATGGCTAACAAGAAAAACAAATTTTTGAACTTTAAGTGGTGAGCTTTGGTTTTTGAACAACATGGAAGGGGAAATTAGATTAAACTGAAATTTCAAGGATGAGCTCCCAGACCCGAGAAAAGCTCAGTCTCTAAATTTTAACCCAATCTGACAGCGTTAAAGGGGGGCTGTGGTCGGAAGTTCGAAACTTCCGGCCCACTTTTACCCATGAAGATAAATTCGGAGGGGTGTGAAATTTTGCACGTTTCTTAGTCTGAGCTTGGGCTACAAAATGCGATTACCGCTGTCTCTCTGCGACCGCTAGGACCGGAAATCACTTAACATTGTGGTGGGTCGCCTCTTTATAGAGGCACAAGTGTGCCTCCTTGATAATATTCATGGCTGGATCTATAAAGATCAACAACAAGGAGAACAATTGGGAATTCTTTTTGCAAGACAGTGGACTTCTATATTTTAATGAATATTAGCAAGACAATGGACTTATATATTTTAATGAATATTTCGACCCTATGTCCAAGGGCCGTCCTCAACAGAACATATATATATATATATATATATATATATATATATATATATATATATATATATATATATATATACACACACACACACACACACACACACACACACACACACACACACATATATATATATATATATATATATATATATATATATATATATATATATATATATATATATATATATATATATATATATATATATATATATATATATATATATATATATATATATATATATATATATATATATATATATATATATATATATATATATATATATATATATATATATATATATATATATATATATATATATATATATATACTATTTAATAGTAACTTGTTACAATATTCAGGAACTGAAGCATACTTTGACTTACTTAAATAGCCTTCCATAGGTTATTATTATTTTTTGATAGGTTCGTACCTGTCTGACCTGGCGGCACCCATTATTTTTGTCATTCCTTCTTTTCACCTTTCTTTTCTTACCTTTCCCTTTATTTTTCCCATCCCTTTCTTTTCTTCAGCATTTTTTGATGAAGTTGTCGACTAATTATGCAAAACAAGCTTTGTCCGTCCCGAAGATAGAAGCCTAGATTTTATTCAGTGTTTTCCGGAAAAATCAAGAGATCAGACCAAGCAAAAAAACATCGACAATAAGAAATACAATAGGAAATTCTGTTCACAAGACAGTGGAATTCTATATTTGAATGAACATTTCAATCCTAGGTCGACACGCCATCCTCAGCAAATAAATATATAATAGAAAAGAGACTTACATTAAAATACGACCATTAGAACTAAAGTAGTTTCAATGAAACTATTCATTAAAATAGTTTCATTCGAAGTTCAACCTAGTGGCTTGGTTGAACTTCACTGAAGTAAGGAGGCTGGGACTGTTTGCAAAATTTTTCGATTTAGTTTTAATGGTCATATTTTAACGTCCTCAACAGAACATAAATATATATATATATATATATATATATATATATATATATATATATATATATATATATATATATATATATATATATATATATATATATATATATATATATATATATATATATATATATATATATATATATATATATATATATATATATATATATATATATATATATATATATATATATATATATATATATATATATATATATATATATATATATATATATATATATATATATATATATATATATATATATATATATATATATATATATATATATATATATATATATATATATATATATATATATATATATATATATATATATATATATTTATGTTCTGTTGAGGACGTTAAAATATGACCATTAAAACTAAATCGAAAAATTTTTGCAAACAGTCCCAGCCTCCTTACTTCAGTGAAGTTCAACCAAGCCACTAGGTTGAACTTCGAATGAAACTATTTTAATGAATAGTTTCATTGAAACTACTTTAGTTCTAATGGTCGTATTTTAATGTAAGTCTCTTTTCTATTATATATTTATTTGCTGAGGATGGCGTGTCGACATAGGATTGAAATGTTCATTCAAATATAGAATTCCACTGTCTTGTGAACAGAATTTCCTATTGTATTTCTTATTGTCGATGTTTTTTTGCTTGGTCTGATCTCTGATTTTTCCGGAAAACACTGAATAAAATCTAGGCTTCTATCTTCGGGACGGACAAAGCCTGTTTTGCATAATTAGTCGACAACTTCATCAAAAAATGCTGAAGAAAAGAAAGGGATGGGAAAAATAAAGGGAAAGGTAAGAAAAGAAAAGGTGAAAAGAAAGGAATGACAAAAATAATGGGTGCCCCAGGTCAGACAGGAACGAACCTATCAAAAAATAATAATAACCTATGGAGGCTATTTAAGTAAGTCAAAGTATGCTTCAGTTGCCTGAATATTGTAACAAGTTACTATTAAAAGTTTGTTTTGATGAAAAGGTACGAATTCATCAAAACAAAGAACAACTTTTCCGTGAGAGTAGCAATAAATACTGTTTCCTTGAGTTCGTGTTTTAGTTAGTGAATTCTGATGCAAAAGAACTTTGAAAGCTCTTTAGAAAGCTGAAGTGATTTTTATGTATTCAATGACAACAAAGGTTCTCCTAAAACCGAATTTGCTGAGCTATCATAATTCTTAACTTCTGATAGATAATATCAGGGTTGCTGCCCGGTGAAAAACTAATCACTAGACTTTAGTATAATCTAGAGATTTATTTGCTGATTTAGTGGGTTTTGTTTGTTTAGGCAACATGAAAAATCACAAGAATATTGATAAATCACTAGGCCTTGGATAATATTTATGCTGAGCACAGATCTGGAGAAAACCGCTACATATTGCGTTGTAAGGTGAAACACCTGCTTGTCTCACTGTATACTCGTTTGTTCGTCTTCAGAACCCGCGCGCTCAAAAAATTGAACCCAAAATATTAAAAGGTAAGTGGACTGTAGAAAAAAGAGAACTTGGAGCTCACAAAATGCCATCTCTAGCTATCAAGTTTCATTTTGTAGTTTATTACAAAGGTAACCCTGGCCTTAAAAAGTACCACTTGGCCCAGAAGACCTACGGAAAAACCATAAGAGAAACAAATTTTTCAATTAATGATGTGATTCACTCAATAGAGACCACTGTATTTTTCTAAAAAGAGACCATACGCTAAGACCTGACTAAATTCCAAAATATATTTTTAAATAACAAAGGGAGATAAGCCTGGGGAGGAATCACTAGTAGTTCTTAATTTTTGACATAACACCTTAAACTAGGTGTTCTTCTCTTAGACCACACTGCTTCTATGACAAATAAATAAATTTTCAAATGGGAATAAATCCATTTATTTAGACAGTGAAAAAAAAAACAGGTACAAAAGTCCAGATATTTCTAGACTCAACAAAATTTATTTGTTCGTAGTGGTTCTTAAAAAAAGTTCAGTAGCCTTTGCATATATATATATATATATATATATATATATATATATATATATATATATATATATATATATATATATATATATATATATATATATATATATATATATATATATATATATATATATATATGTAAATTTTGGCTAATAATTTTAACCAAAACATTTAATTTTGGCTTTCATTGAATTTTGTTCATCTTTTAATTTTGATTTTTCATTGTTTTTTTATTCACATTGACTCTCAACATTTGGTTTTTTCATTCTTTTTTTGGTATTTTCCTTAAACACTTTTTTTTCGCGCTGAAGAAGAGAGGGGTCGTCCTTTCGAAATATTCACTTTCTTTTTTCAGTATTTCCGTTTGACCTTAAAACAACATTTTGTTTGTTTTTCTTTATGACATGACAGGCAACTGTGGCTTAAGAAATAATCTTGTTAATTTTTTTTACGTGCATTAACTCAGCGGTTTCACCGTTTGGCAGCATGGTTTGGAATTTGCATCTCATTGGGTTTTCCGCAACGCATTTGTGGGTGTGAATATAATCTTCTTTTTTTCACTCCTTTTACACCTTTATTTCTAGCATTGAATCTCCTCGGCGTCTATTGGCGGCCCATGAAGAAAATATGCTGAATGACATCCGCGAAGCAGTTGACAATATTGTTGAAAATACAATAGCTGAGGCAAGACGTCACGCCGTGAGTATTTTTTCTTATTTCCAAAAGCTAAAGTGCAATGTTGTACCCAGTGAAGTCAATTGAAGGGAGTACATGGGGAGGGGGTGATTGTCCCCCTGTGTTTTTCAAAATATCTTTTCAAGGGATATTTGCATTGAAAATGTCTTTTTTGTACTTTCATTGAAAAAAAAATGGAAAATGACAAATTTGCCCGCACCCTAGATTTTGAAAAATACATTTTGCCACCCCCTCTAAATTTTCATGAATTGACGCCACTGGTCGTACTTTAGCTGAAAAACTACCGAATGTTAAAGGTAATATCTCTGAATTATGAGATGTCTATGAAAATAAATAATTCATGTTTATTAAAAAATACAAACTTTTATGAGCCTCGTGTGTATCAAATTCATAATTTTAAGATTTTTTAGAAGAAATCAAATAGTCCTTATGATCAGATAATTAATAAGTGATCTGTTGGATTATAAGTATTTATCTGACCTATTTGTGTCAAAGATAATGATCTATTTCTCTTATTTTCTGTTCCAACCTAAGATTTATTTACATTCTTATATCCAAGGGCATAGGTAGAAATGTTTCCAAGGATGAAGGGAAGGGGAATACTGGAATACTTTTTCCATAGACTTTTTCCTTTTTTTCCATTTCAAGATTAATTTTTCTATTTTCTTTTTTTTGCCTGTGGGGTTTCATATTTTCTCGAATGGAGGCTGAAATCGTCATTTTGAGAGCGCAAAATAAAACTTCCAGTCGAGAATGTAAGATTCTTCCAGTATTTTTTTGGCAATTGGGTAAAGTACTACGTTCAAAAAGGAAGCAATGAAAGGGGGTTGTTCAACAGCGTGGATGTCTCTAGCAGCTTAACATCAGCGTTGCCAATGCGGCACAGTTGTACTGCAACTGTCCATTTTGGTACAATTTGGAGGTCCCGGTACAAATATGGTCCATTTATATATATTTTTTTCTTTTTACTATACAAACTTAACTGTACAGTTTGAATGCACTTGCTCCTTTTTTACTTTGATGTTTGTTCAAGTTTTAGATTATCGAAAACATTCTCCTGTTACGGTAGATTTTAATTGGCTGTTCAGTTGGGACGAATTATTCTTTCGCGGCACAATTTTAATGAGAAAACCTGGAATACTTTACTTCAAACCATTGACAACGCTGCTTAACAGAGGAATAAGTTTTTAGTAGTAGTAGTTGTATCTAAAAATAAAATTTAAATATCTACATAAATTTCTGTAGCTGAGCACGATTTTGCCGTGAAAACCACTTTTCCTAAATAAAATGTTGCCACTTGGATCCGAAGGCTGCTAATTTTCCTTTTCCCAGCTTGGTCTTTGAACCATTATTTTAGTTTGAATCATACCCATAAATATCCCCTAAACTATATCTTAACTATATATTTATGTGGGGATGCTAAATTACGCTTAAAAAATAATATTTTAAGCATTTTATACGATTGTTTTAACGCCTACTCTAAAAATTTTTTGGCGTGACCCTGGCTCGAATGGCAACCCTCAAGTCTAGTACTTATTGAGAGACTGAATTTATCTTTTTTAAAATTTGATGCTTTAGAGTTTAGCTCTTTGACTAGCTGATATTTTTTAGATAAACCAATTTCAAAATAATATAGCTTCAAAAATTTAGATTTTCTTAATTAATAAAGCCTTATGGAATTAACTTAATTACTTTTCTATTTAAGGTTCGTGTTCGCAATCATGCAAAGATGGTGGACTGTTATTTGACCACTTTCTTTAATCACAAAGGATATTTTGGAAATAAGGAAAAGGTAAAGTTGAGAATGAGATTAAATTGTTTTAATTAGAAATTAGTTTTTTAACGCTAAAGTAAGGTCTTTGTGTTAAGAAATAGCGATCCGGTAGGCGGAACTACCATTCTGACCATTTCTTTGATAAAAAGGCTAGTTCCAAGTAGAGCTCCCTTCCTCAAAAAAAGGAAAAAATGTGTCTCTCTTTCTGCTTATAATTCGCTAAAATGCTATTGGCCTAAATTTATTTGTCTAAAAATTGGTGGGAACACTGGCAATAAAATTGTGTTTATAACAAGGACAGAGAACTTTAAAAGTAGAAAGAACACACTCAGTATGTAATGCACTATTTGATAAAGCACAAGTAACTAAACAGTGGTGTTTTAGTGGAATTTTGTGAAGAGGTTTTGATCGAATTATGTGAAGTTTGTAGCAGTGAAATACATTAGAAATTCAGCTTATTTAAGAGCAAAAAACGTAACATTCCCATTCAGAACTGATTGTAAAGAAGGTTGTGATATTCTGGGTTAGGTTACTTTAATGTCAATTTGGCTGACTCGGGAAAAATATCTTTCTTTATATTGTTGGTAAGCGTTCGTAACATTTGCTCAACCACGCAAAATTATTCAACGAGTAGCTAAAGCCAGTATTGCTCCGGTATACTTTTAAAACGAGACTCCAGTTGGTTTCCGATCATGGAACCCAACTGGTATACCTTGTTTTGATCCACAGCTGGGAACCAAACTGAAAATAAGAAAAACCTTCTTTTTTTTGGGGGGGGGGGGTAAGCAGACTGATAATTTTGCGTTTGGGTGAAGAAGGCAAAACATTTTTTTCTCGTCTTCACAAAAGAAACTTCACAAATAGGCTCTTTGGCTTGCAAGTGCCCAATTAAGAAAACATTTTACTAATTCATAAATCAATAACTTCACAAAGATTTTGACTGTTGCATTAACAATTCTACAACTTTTACAAATAGCCGTTCGTCCCCACATAGCTTCCACACGGACAAATCTTTTTATCATTTTTTCTGACATCATTCATAGGAACTGGCCACTAAAAAAAAAAATAGGGCCTTATATTCCACTAGTCAACTTTTTAGTGAGATTTATTTTCCTAGGATTGTCTATAGAAGTTTCTTTTAAAGGAATCACTCGACGAGTTTTCTCAGGTAATCTCATTCATGAGGTTATTCCAAGCGAATGTGTAGCGTCTGGTAAAGTTTTTAATCGAGAACCCGGTAATTATTTGACCCTTCTGTGTTCCTTTATGGATGCCGTACAGGGTTGCCAACTTGCAAACTTTTCATGTGAAATTCACTCTTTTTTAACTCACAGGGGACACGGAAGAGTGAAAATCACTCTTTTCGGGTATCAGTTTTCATCCGTTTTAAACGTTAGTAGTTGGCATATTCGCCAAAAGTACATTTAACCCAAGGAACAGGGTTGCCAACTTGCAAACTTTAAGTGGGAAATAAACTCTTTTTTACCACAGAGAGTATGAAGGAAAAGGGGATGCGCAAATTTTTTGACTTGCACTCTTTTTGAGCAAAATTCGCTTTTTTTTGCATTGATTTGCACTATCTTTAGACGTTGGGAGTTGGCAACCCTGGTGCCGTATTGTCTCGCCTAACGGCGTTACTAGTCGAGATAGCTTGTCGGAGGGCGAAATACTTCCAAATCAAGATAGCTTGAAGAAGGAGAAGTTCTTCTGACTTAATTTGTAGGATGTTTTTTATCTTTTGTTTTTTTAACTTCATAGTTTGAAAAATATACATTTTTTCCTATTTTGTTTTCACTGTAAAGAAAAAAATTTTTGGAAGAATTCCTTGAGAATGAATTTTGGACCTGAAATAATTTGAAGTTAATAGCTTTCCGCGACAAAAAATTTGTTATTTCTTTTTATTAAATACAAGGGTAAAAAAATCAGGATTAGAGAAAAACTTAAAATATACTTACCTAAAATAATTAGGTATAAATACTTCTTGTATTAATATTATTAGGTTTTACGCTACACAATTAGAGCTTTTGCAAATGGCGTATGCTTCGAATACCTTTATTAACATGACCTTAAAACAGGGTTTCGAAATATTTTTTTGTGCATGTGAAAAAAAACTGTAAATAAAAAGAAACATAGCAGAATTCTTTATCTATTTCAGAGAAAATAAAAAAATCTATAACTAAATTCTACGTGAGATCTTTATCAACACCCTCCCTTAAGGCTACTTAAAAAAGTAACATCCGTAGAAATCATGTAAACCTTTATTTAAAAATATCCTCTAATGGGAATTTCACATAGGATCAATAGACATATCAGACTCGTTTATATAAAGTTCGTAAGATTACAAACTGGTTTATCAATAATTAAATCTTTTTAGCGGACCAACCATAGACCATTTAGTATACTACGCGAAGTAACGTATGTTACGAAATGGCAATATGAAACTAATTGAATAAACTCAACATGTCTATATCATTTCCTTTAAGTTTTCCTTTTGCAAAGCAAGAGAACACAAAAACTAACATTACAGGGATTATATTGGGTTTTGTATAATTTCTAAAATATGCTCACAAAAACAATCGATCCATAAAAATCATTTTGCGACCTTTCAAAATATATTTTTTTTACAGCCTTCTCCCCTCCGTCCTATTAACAAATGGAATCTTCTTTTAAAAAAAGGAACACATTTTTCCCCCCTCCATGCTATTGACAAATAGAATTTTCGTTAACAAGAAAAGGAACCACTTTGTCAGGGACAAAAGCAGAGGCCGATAAAAAAATTCAGTACTTTCGTATTAGCCAGTACACATTCAAAAAGTTTGCTGAATGTAAGATCTAAGAAAACCAGTTGTATAGCCACAAACACAAATGATGGGTGACAGAATGCATTGGGCTTTTATAATCAGGGCTATATGATTGCACATTAGGGAGGGTGGGGGTAAAATTAGGATACTTTATCCCCCCCCCCGTATGTGCAAATATGTAGCCTGAATTATATTATTATATAAATTAAAGTATTATATTTCCATTATGTTTTGGTATATTTCATTGGGATTATCCTAACTTTCCTTCTTAAGTGTGTACTGGCTCATACAAGAAGTACCGAAAATTTTGTTCAATAAAGAGTTTTCAAAAGGTCTTTTTTCAAAGTTCTGTCTCTTCTTAGTATAACTATTAATAAATATAATTTTATGTATTGAGGAATTGGAAATCTGTGGTGCGTCCTAGCCTGTCTTAAACGACTTATTCGGCTAGCCCTAACTTTCCTGGATGTAATCTCAAATAGATAAAACAAATGTTTATCCGGCCACACGTTAGCTGAAACGCTTGTAAACAATTAGGTGAATAACAATGATCATCACACGTACTGTAAACATAGCTTAGTTACAAAGGGACTGTTGCTGTCCCTTTTTGTTTTCTGCATATATTTTCGTGTCTTTTTTTCCATTTTTGAAGCGACTGAACTGTTGGTCTATATATGACGTCACTTCTTCGTATTTTCTGGGGTTAGCAGGTGTAACTTCTCCGATAACTATTTCACAGCAGGGCCGTATCCAGGATTTTTGTTCGGGGGGGGGGGGCGGTTTACCCGATTTTTTCCCGTGGACTTTGTCTAACAACTTCGAGCAAAATTACGTTAGCTCGAGAACGTTAGTCCGCCCTTGCGAACGAGGCCGCGTCCACGTGGCATACTTTTGTATCTTTAAGGTTTTTTTTTTTTTTTTTTTTTTAGAAACGCAAAAAAAATACAATTATTTACAAAAAGTTAAATAAAAAAATCTATTTTTTTTTTTGAGATAGCAAAAACAGAACGCAAAAAGAAGCCAAATAGTACAAGTATATTTTTTTTTTATTTTATTTTTAGCTAAAAGTAAGGGCGAATATCTATAAAACGAAATCCAGGCGACGATTTTTCTTCCCTGCAAAAATGTCAATGACCTTGTCTGGGCAGATGTCAACGTCCCTATGGACTGCAAGGAGGGCTAAGCCACTCAATCGTTCTTCTCCTGTTTAATTTCTCAGCCAGGTTTTGAGCCTTCTGAGCGTTGAGAAACTTCTTTCCGGAGTAGCAGTGCTAACAGGTTACGTCGCAAGAACAGCCAGAAGAAGAAAAACATTTGGAAAAAAGGTGGCGTCGCATGCCTGAAGCGAAGACACAGCACAAGTAGGCACAGCCCTCTCTGATACCGGAACATTCTCCCACATGATGCGCCATAGCTCAATTTCTTGCTTCAGACAGTCTGGCTCGGGAAGAATATCGCCATAAAATTCAACCAATGACTCCAGGTTTAATGCCTTCACATCGACAGAGACAATTTTGGCAGGAGAAAGGACGCTGAGATATGACAGCAGTTTCTGGTGAAGCACAAACCGTTGTTTCAGCTCGGAAGTGAAGTGATCCAGGAAAGGAATAAAGAGCGAGGTTTTATAGTGGTTGAGAAGGTCTGGATCGTATGCATGCATACTCCGGCCACCTATCGTCCTTGGACGAGTCATCTCCAGTCCTAAGTCGCTGGCAAAACGCTGAGCTTCGTCGGAAATAGACGTGAAAGCAGTAGCAGCATTTCCTCGCATTTCCTTTGTTTTTGAAAGGACAGTTTCCATGTGCCTGCATGAAGCTGCCAAATCAAAGTCAACTGACTAAAAAGTGTTTCGCAGGGGAAGTCTAAGATATAAAAGTTCTTTCAACAAATGGAGATACGCAAAAATGACGATTGGTCCATCCTCTCGAGCACCTGCGCTACTGTTGCTGACGTTTCTATCTTTCCGTTCTCTTTAAGAGCTTCCAGGGATAGCAGGATTGGTCGGTACAGCTCAAGAAAACGCACGACTGAATCGTGGCGCTCCACACATCTTGTTTCGCAGAGTCTGGTTAAAGTATGTTTCCTCGAATTCGGTAGTATTTCATTGATCTTCTCTTTTAAATTATGTGTCCTGAGTGGGGAAGTATGGTAAAAACTGCAGATTTGTGACAAGACACCAAAGAAATGCTTAAACGCCAGAATAGAGCATACAGAAGAGATGACCAAGTTGAGACTGTGCGCACTACAATGGACGTAAAGCGCCTTCGGATACTTTTCACGTATAACAGCCTGAACACCCCTAAGATGCCCACTCATCGCTGCTGCACCGTCATATCCCTGACCAACCATCTTGTTCAGATTAAGACCAAAGTTTTCGAGAAATCACCGGATTGACGAAGCCAGACTTTGTCCAGTCAAATCAGAAACTGGGGTAAAACCAAGGAAGTCCTCATGCAGGTTCCCTTTGAATGTGTAGCGGACGCAAACAGACAGGTGCTCCGTTTTCGAAACGTCCGCCATTTCATAGGCAAGCACTGAAAAGCATGGACTTTGGTTTACTCTTTCCACAATAGACTGCTGAAGAAGCTCCCCGGATGCGGCAATAATACCATTCTGGATAATGGGAGAAAGATATATGGAATTTTCGGCTGCAGAAAGAAGATGGTTCTTCAGAACATCGTCACCGTGTATCGCCCTCAGCCGCAGTAGTGCTCGGAAGTTGCCATCATTGTGAGAAGGTTCTGGATCCGAGACCGAAATGGGCCGGAATCGTTAGTACCACGAAGGGCAAGCTGTCGCCGCCCACAAAATATCACCGTCTCAACAATTGGTCGCAACTTCTGGTGATTTTCTTGAACCTGCGCTTTCCTTGCCGCGTTTAGTTGGTGCGCGATATTGCCCTGCCTTTTCTCCGAGACAGAAATGAAGTTTTCAGCCGATACGATGCAGTTTCTATGAAACTCTGCTTGTTGGTGAGCTGTGAAGCACTCTATCGCATCCTTCCAGTTCCTGAATGGTTTGGTGACTAGATTCCCCAAGCGCTAGTGGCAGCCTTTGCCAGCTGTCTCTGACGAGAACAGAACGCAAAATCTGCAAAAATCAGCGTCCTCAGACGGAGAGTAGGACAACCAACTGAAACGAGCGAGCCAAGTTAACTGAAACTTCAGCTTCCGTTTTTCGGATACTTGAAAAATGTAGGTATCTGGAGTTCATGGGGGGCTCTTCAGCAAACGAAAATTAGAATTTGCATCGAGACTGGATGATTTGTTGACAAAACGACCGATGTCATTTGCAAACAACGACAGAGACTGGGTTGGTGTTGGTGCGTGTTGCGTCGTGGTTGGTTCCAGGGTCCGTGATTCAGAAGCTTCAACGATGGCTCCAGTGCTCTTCAGATCCACAGGTGTAGATGAATGCTCCGCAGACGTCCCACCAACGCCACTGTCAGAAACATCCCTGGTTTGCTCGGGCGCAAAAAACGACGTAATGTCACACTTCCTCTTCATGTTAAAAATCATTCTTCTCTTATCGAAGTCCGAAATTGAACTGAACTGAACTGACACTCTTGCACTCATACAATATTTACGTCCAGTCCCCATTTATCCTAAACTACTATGCAAGGGCTGACCTTGCATAATAAGGCAAACATGGGGTTACCTAATTGTGTAAGCTGATCACAACCTTTTACCCACAAAATTGCAATAGGATTTTTGTATGCCACAAAATACAAAAGGATAATAGCGCATATTAACCCTAATTTACTATGCAAGGTCAGGTTAACATTGGGTTACCTACGGTTACCTAATTGCGTAAGCTGATAAGCACCGTTTACCCACAAAATGCAATAGGATTTGGTGTGGGAGCATATTTTTTTTCTGGTAAGGTTTTGTCTTTAACAGGTATTTTTTAGAATAATTTCCAACTCGGTCAAAAATTTGGGGGGGGGGGGGTACAGACCGGGTAAACCCCCCCCCCCCCCCTGGATACGGCCTTGTTTCACAGCACTTGAAGTAGCAGTCTACTTGTATCCAATAATGGTATCAAATAATGGTATATTAATAAAAAGTAGTCTAATGGTATCAAATAATCCCTCGTGAATTATCACGAGGGATTATTTGACCGTATCAATTTGTTAAGGGATAAGTCTGACTAGGGAATTTGACGAATGACAATAAGATATTGGATAAATGTTCTTAAACTAGGTAATATGAAAACTTTTTTTTTCAAGCAAGAGTGTTATATTACGGTATGGCATATTGTTATTTTGGCCTTTGCATCGTCGGGCTTGTCGGATAAGTATTCTTGGTATGCTCGAACGCACTACCGGTGTCAATGATAACAGCAGAGGCTGAGCTTAGCTTCCGCCTACTATTCAAGAGTTTACGCCCATTTACTTTGTACTAATTTGGTTTTTAAATATTCTAACCTTTTGTTGTGTCCAATACCTGGTTCAAACTACAAGCAGGGGCGTCCCGAGGGGGGGGGGCTGACGGGAATGGGCGCACCCCCTCCCTTCCCCCCCCCCAACTGTTTGGCATTGGGTAAAATTTTCGCGGAAGGCGAAAATTTTGACAGAAATTTTGCAAAATCGGCCGAAATTTAGCAAAATTATTGATTTCTGCAGAAAATTCGGCATAAATCTGGTAGCGATTCTGTAAAATTTACGAAGATCATCCCCCTCCAATAAAATGATCCTCAGGGCGCCCCTAACTACAAGTCTGTACCTCCACTCTTAAAAGCGTACTGAATTCTATTATACTTATTCTGCAGGTTATGGACGACATAATTGAGAATCCCCACAAATACCATATATTTGAGGGCCTGTCCACACTGACCAACATATCACGTTACGATCTACCTGATTCTGACGTATACCGCGATTTTTTCAAAGTGCACAAACTGTATGAATTTCAAAATCTTGCATCAACTTGCTCATTCTTCAGAGGATGTCCTATTGATAAGTTGGACGTTGCCATATCTTATGAACTACCTGAATTAATTGGGAAATACAAGAAGCGTTTGCAGTCCATCAATGGAAAGACCAAGTCCAAAGGAACATAGGAAGAATTTGAATTGGTGATCGGTGAGATTAATTGAGTGCTTTCACTGATTGTGTGTTATGATGTCTAGTAAATTAAAATTCTTGTTTTTAAATGTTGTCTTAACCTTATAATTCTTGGAGGGTCGAAGGAGAATCAGTGTTAATTTTCTTGTGGATACTAAGCATCTGATCAGTCGAATCAGGAGTACGAGGGGTATAAGGGGTAGATAAAACAGGCGGTTTTAAAGTGTTTACTTTTATATTTCTGTACTGGTGCATTATGCGGGCACCGCGAAGAAGTCAACTTGAGATACAATCCTGGCACAACCAAAAATCATTCTAATGAGCCAAATAACAGATTATTGAGATCACCAGATACATTTTGATAAGAAGTATTGTTAATTTCTCTCCACTAAAATTTTCATATCGAACAGCGCCCGTATTTGAATTTCCTCTTCTTCTTTTTGAGCTTTAGGCCAGTAATGTCCAGATAAACAACTTTTGATATGGCTCATTAATTGCATTAACCTAAGGAAATATTTTAGCCTATGTGCGGAAAGACAATTTACATCCCACTTAAACGAACAAATAAACGTTCAAATGGGGATAAGTCCGTTTATTAGACAGGGAAAACAGGTACAAAAGTCTAGATATTTCGATCACATGTACAGCGATCGTCATCAGTAGAAATACTAAAATATTAAAATTAAAACTAATATATTTATACAAAAAAAAAAAAAAAAACTTCTGGGTTATTCACTAGATTTTTTTCGGAGAGAGTTCAATGACAAAGTTCATTCAGAGTCTTTAGGTAAATTTTCTTCTTTAATCTTGCATAAATGTAAAATAAATTTCCAATGAAGGTGGCAAAGTCTTCTAGTTGCAAACGAAATATTGAATTGCGAACGAAATGTTTGAGAAATATTATACCTAATTTAAGGTGTTACGTCGAAAATACCCCTTAAAAAAAAAACCTCTTAGCCTCTTTTCCGGGACGACTTGTCTTTGTTTAACCTTGCTTAAAATCTTATGTGTGCAACATAGCATAGGTGCAAACATAGGAGCTAAAAGGCCAAACCATAACTAACGAATGAAGTCAGTCGAAGGACTTGATGCCTTGGATCATTTGAATATTTCTAATTGAAAAAAGAATAAAATAATCAGGCTCACAAAAAATTCTACTCTTCAGCGTCACACAAGTTCCTAATGGTCAAGGACCCCATCATTGGCAGATTTTGATCCACACCTAGGGGAGGGGAGGTGGCAAATCCCTTTAAAAAGCCATAGCCTTGGCTACCTTTAAGAAAGCCGTAGCTAGAAGGGGAATTTAATCCTTAAGGTAACATTTTACTTTTTGGGGAAGTGGATTTTAGTTTTTTAATTTTGTAAAATATTCTTGTCAACGGTAAAATTTTAAGAAAAAGCGCGTGAAACAGCCACAGATAAAAACATTCAGCAACACCGAATCAGAGGCAACGCTGTAGCGTTGCCTATAGTAAAGGCCATACGGCTCCAACGTTTTATTATTTTTTTTTTTTTTTCCCCCAGAGGCACTTCATATGCAAGGGGTCTTCGTAGAAGCTTCAAAGGGGGCTCATTCGATTGGAAATCGAGAGTGTTAGTGCCTTTTTTAATAGTCGAAAATGTTTGGACGGCAACTAGCCCCCCCCACGCCAATCATTCCCCCAAACACATCCACTCAAAATTTTGAGATAGCTATTTTGTTCAGCGTAGTTGGTTTCCAGATGGAAAATATATTTTTAAGGAGGAAACTCCCCCACAACCCTCAGGGCAATGGTTTTAAGTTATGCCCTGGGGGCATATAAGGTTTTTATAGAAGGCCTTGTCGTAGAAACTACAAAACAGACTAATTCGATAGGATATTCAAAGGGATTGTGCCCTTTTTAATAATCGAAAGTGAATAGAGTGTAGCTAGCCCCCTCCCCTCTACGCCCATCGTTTTCCCAAAAATATCCAATCGCAATTTTGAGATAGCCATTTTGTTCAGCATAGTTGATTTCCAGATAGAAAATATATTTTTGAGGAGGACACTCCCCCACAAACCTCAGGGCAAGGGTTTTAAGTTATACCCTGGGGGCATATAAGGTTTTTATAGAACGCGTTGTCGTAGAAACTTCAAATCAGGCTCAATCGATTGGAAATTAAAGGGCTAGCTCCCTTTTTAATAGTCGAAAGTGATTGGAGTGTAACTAGCCCCCCTCCCAACCCAAGCCCATAATTTCCCCAAACACATCAAATCATAATTTTGAGATAGCCATTTTGTTCAGCGTAGTTGATTTCCAGATAGAAAATATATTTTGAAAACATATTTATTCATTTATATTATTACTTGTTGTATGTTTTTTGCTATGATTGTTTATTTAATTTCTGTTCGTTTAAGATTTCTTTTGTTATTTAATATTAATTTTTGGTATTGTTGAGTTTTCATTTTAAATTGTATTTTTATATCATTATATCAAGTTTAATATTTCCTATAATTTTATTCTAAATAATAATTTTTCGGAAAGTTTTTTTTAATTAATAACATACAACATCTATCTCCCATTTCAATAGTTAAAACATAATGAAAACTGGAAAACAAAAATAGCTTAAAATTTATTCCGACCCTGCTTCCATAGATACAGGATACCCCCCCCCCCCAAAAAAAAAAAAAACATCGAAAGGTTGCAAACATGGCAAACCATGGCATTTAAATAAGTAGTTCTGTCTGCTGTCAAATACAGCAAAAAATAAAACATTTTCTTGCCTGCATTTGAAAAAAGGGTTTCTCTCCCCAAAGTTTTATTTTAAGTCTTTGGCTTCGGAAAATTGTTGGCAAAAATTACAATTTATTTTATTACTACAATATCTCCTTAGAAGAAACGTTCTGATCCCTCTTCCCAAGGGTCAGAACTCCGTAAATTCTTAAGCATAATACTTTATACCATATTATGGCAAGATTTGATGTGCTATCAATTGATAATAATCCGCTAGTCTTGCTTTAAGAATTAGATTACCCCACCTGTAAAGCTTACGCTATTTCCTAAACCAAGTACATTTATTGGGGAGGTGGTAATAAAAAAATATCAAACTATTTAAAAATGATACGAGAAACATAGAGAATTATAAAAACAATTTAAAAATTCCGAGATTTTAGGTGAGTGCCCCTCTCCGACATGTGTCTCCCGAAGACCATAATTTTTGGTCACTTTTGGACCACACCTGAAACAATTTGTTTTGAACATGGTTTTCCTGCACCCTTTCATGCATTAGTTTGCTAATCTCACTGTGAAGAGGAGGGCCTGAATCCTCAATAAGTTGATCCAGAGGCCCAGATTTTCACGAGGTCTTCATTTGGCCAAATATATTTAAATTAGGTTATTACACTGAGGGATGTGCAGGTAGCAGCTTCACTCTTATTTGGACTTTAAGATAGAAGAAAACACTTATTTATATGCTTAACTACACACGGTGGAGGAGTATCACCCCAAGTTCAAGATAATGTAAATAAACCTGTTCCCTTAGACAATTATAACCGAAATTTCCTGTTTTTGGCATTCACCCCCCCCCCTCCTACACTACATTTCTTCTGTATACTTTTATCAAGATTGGTCATATTGAACCAACGATCATAAGAAATTGATAACGTTTGACCATCTAAATACAAGGACAATTTGCCCCATAGCCTCCCTTTGTCTGAGGAAATATATTCTAAGTAGGCATTGAGAATGTTTGCAGAGAGGGTGCAGGTCCTTTTGTTGGAAAAGGTTGTGTTACAATAGAAACTTCCATTCACTTGTATACCTCCACAGCAGGGTAGGATGAAGGACGATTCGAATGATTGGGTCCAATCAGGCCCCGCGTTACTACCAAAATGAACAAAATAAGAATTTCGAAATTTAAAGCAAATTGCTTTTGACAAAAATGTCCTGCAAAAGTTACTTCAAATAAGTTTTCCCCAAAGGGGATGGAGTACCCTTTTCAAAAGTACATCTGTATGGAAAGCTTTCAGATGGTTAAATAATAAGCCGTCCTTGGATAATATATTCTGAATTAGAAGACAGAATATTTTGTTTTTCAAAATATAAGCATGGGTGCTTCAATTGCACTAGCCACTGTAGGATTTAATAACTGGCCAAATATATACAATAGATTAGCCACACATGAAAAATCATTTGGTGGCTATGTTGAAAAGCACAGAAATTTTGAATTAAAAATCAAGTATTTTGCAGCAGGCATCATGACATGACTAAATATAGAAAAAAGCCAAGACAGATAATCTGAGGAATTTAGACAGAAAGATATTTAAATAGCACGGGTAAATGGCGGGAGTAGATATGACTCTCTTATTGGACAAGTACTTGATAATATTAAATATAATAATAGATAATATTCAAGTTGTTTAACCAAGAAAAAAACCGTCTGTATTAGATATTTGAAAGATTATTTTCTGTGGTTCAGTTTTTAGCAGAATGTAATATCATATTTAGAGAATCCATCAAAAACCTAGGCGGTCACGAAACGGTAGTTTTCTTCTGCCTTTTCTCCAACGCCTATATGTTTAGTTTTATGCATCTTCAAAAACATAGTTAGTACCTCTAAAATATGTAGAAGGACTTACTGTGAAGCCGCTTTGCGATACCAGGTCGGAATGTCGAATTCAAAGCATATAAGCAGTGATATAACAAATCGGTGAGTTTTATGATACTCTTTTCGAAACATTAGCACTTTCCCAAGATTCACAAATTAAAAGCGAACCAGAATCTCTGGGAAATGCAATTTTTATCACTCTTTCTCTTTTAGTTTATCCAGAGAAAATTTAGTTTCTCTGGAAAAACTAAATTTTTATCACTCTTTTTCTGTACGATTTAGTGTTCCAAGTCAAATATGTTAGCAAGAAACTTCAAAGTGAATCTGTAGATGCATCTATTGCACTTTCTTCAGAAAAACTTATAAAATGATTAAGCAACTACAGAAATACTGGATTTGAACAAATTTTAGTTCAAGCAAAAACTCTTGCAGACGATTTAAAATTATGAACAGAATTTTAAAATAAGACTTCGGAAAAGAAAAAAACCTTTCAATTACGGAGGCAATGATAAACCTATTGAAGACCCGGCAAATAAATAGAAGATGTCTATCTTCTAACATAATCTTCTTCTTCTTATATAAGGTCTATCTTCTTCTATGTAATAAATACATAGAAGAAATACATCAACTTATACTGTTGTTTTAGATAAGCAAAACGAAAAAAGTCATGTTCATGGCTAATCATTTGTCATGATTAGCCAGTGTAGTCCCAGAGATTGTCTGCTTTAGATAAAGCTACAGAATCACTAAAAGTTCCTTTTGAGCAATACAAAATCATAATGAATTATTTGGGTTTCTTAGGAGATTTCAAACTGCGGAAAAATAAGTGCTTCTAAAACAAGCAGCTGAATTAGAAACTTCTCTAACAGAATCTACGTTAAGAGGAAATGATTTACTAAAGGTGAAAAAAGATGACATAGACGGGAAAAATGTTAGTTGAAGAAATAGAAGTTATGATATCTGTTCAAAATTTTGAAATCCAATGAAATTTCAAAAAGTAGAATTTTTTTTTAAATAAAAATATGCCATTAATAATAATATGTCTATTATAGAATGTTTTTTTTTTTTAAGTAATAGCAATAAAAGAAATTAATTTTAACACCGTAATTTCCCAAAGCCAATAATCTCTAAATACAAGTTTGTGATGGGAAATCCCAATCCAAATGCAGTTAAGAAAATTCTTTTTTTTTTGCTACCATTGGACTAAGACAGACTGTTTTTTTTTTAGATGCTACAGCTTGCCTGCCAAACTTCATTTTATTTAGACAAATCTTTTATTTTAACCTGTTTGTATAGAGTCAAGGTAGGCGAGATTTTTGTTTTGTTTTTTGAATAAACCTTTTAATTTTTGTTTAACAGCTTCTCGTTGATATATACTGAAAAAACACAGAATATGTTTCTTCGTCTTTCCCTCTCCCGCATAAATTACATTGTGTAACATACCGCCTTACGAATTACTATATAGACCTACCATAATGAAGTATCGAATTTACTATAATACCATATTTATATTGTGGCATACCACATTTTGAATTAAAGCTGACCTGGCTCTAGATCAGGCTCGTCAAATCTCCAATAAATCTAAATATTTTAATTCAGCATAATTACACTTGAATTCAACAGATATACACTTTGTTAAAATGATCAGAGTTGCCACTTCACTTCGTAAAACATATTATCTCTTCGGAAAAGTAAATACTACAAGACAAAAAAGCAGTGTCTTTAGAAATTTTCTATGCGTATTGTGTTAGGCTGATAAAGTAGAACTACATAAATATAGAAAAATTGAAAATTATATGTAAATTTTTTTTTTCGAAATTTACTAACTCTAATACAAAGTACTAAAAAGTACTGCTTTCTTAATTGCACTCTGAAACAGTATTCTGCAAAAAAAGGTCAACAAATAACACAAATGTACTGTCTGTGGCAACCATGTCCATGATATAAACTAGAGGCACAAATTAGTAACTAATTCACAAGTGTCATTAAACTCAACGAAGACAAATTGCACAAAAAGCAGGTAAACTTCAATCAGGCTTTAAATGTAAAAGCAAAGAAAAAACATTGGCGGTTCAATTAAAATAGAGCCCATAATTTGCTGAAAACACAACCTGTAATTTTTGAAAAATATTACTATTCTTTCGATTATTCATCTGTTTCCATTTTTTTTCTCTTTGTTTCTCCCTTGTTATAAGTTTCCTTTTACTAGATATGAGATAATACTAACCATCTCTTAAAATTAAAACAACGAAAACACTAGTAGAAAATTCCTTTTTTAATCTTGTTTTATAGATAACAGAACCAACATTTTATTATAGTTTCCTATCAATATTTCTAGTACGATGCAAAGAGAAAGGGAAACTCGTACGAGTCGGATCTCGTACGATTTAACATGGAAAATAGGGATTAAAAACCACTATCCCGACTTATAGTATAGCGTTTGGTGACATTATCAAAAAAGAAAATATTTAAATGAAAACTGAACATTTCATTAATCTGTAATGAAATTTTTATTTTCAACAATTCAACTTCTAATTCAATGCCAAATAAGTCAATTTCCAGTCTGCACAAAGTAGGCGTAGGTTAGCTTGACAAAATATTGACAGATTGAGTAGCTTAGTTGACTTGAAGCTGGTAGGCCTTTCCGGGACAGAATTCTGCTTTCTTTACCCTCTCCTGCATTTTCAAGTATCTGAATAGGCTAGTATACAATAGTTTTTGTGTCAAATTAACCCACAAAATCTAGATAGCACTGGTGACTAGAACCAGTTTCCTATCTTGTAAGCTTTCCATACTCTTTGGAAAGTTGGTAAAGGTCGTTTCGTCAACAACCTTCACTACTAAATATGTATGTTCAATAGCGAGAACCATTGAACAGTATAGTTGTCTCATAACAGAAGATGACACTAACCGAGCTACCTCTCCACTACCAAAATGGAGTCGCTTTCCAAGATCCGTACATTTTGGCCAAAGCGAAAGCTTTTGAGAATCTTTTGAGCAGTGCAGACCAAACAGCCATCACTTCATTGAGTTTATCTGGCAAAACTCTCAGTGATCTAGCTACAATTTCGAATTCATCATAAAAATTGCATTAAAAAAAATCACAAACTTTTAAATCTTCTTTTTTAAGAAGTCAAAATACCAAAACCTGTTAGGGAAAAATTGCTTGTTTTTTCTGGCATCCACAGTTCTTCTTTTATAAAGTTGCATTTTTTGGTGTCTGAAAGACCCAGAATTCCCCTAGATAAACTTCAGAATATATTATTCCCCTAGATATCTTAACAGTCCTTTGACTACGTTCCTGAACTTGTCATAAAAAAAAATCTACTTTTTAAGAAGTGAAAATACCTTAACTTTACAAAATTACTTTTAAATATCAATACCAAACACCGTGGATGACGACTTAATTCAGAATTTTTTTAAGAGGATCACAAAATTTACATCTTGAGCACAAAGAAAAAAAGTCAGTGCTACTTGTTAAGAGACTGAAGTAATTTTGCCAAGGTGTAAAAAACACAATCACCAACAACTGAACTGTGTTTCCCTATTTATGTCTACAGGAATAAAAACAGACAAATAACAAAGGTATAAAGTAAAAACCAGCAATCAATATTTAAAAAAAAAAACTACTGAACATGACAAAATTAAGAGGCTGATATACAATGAGCAAAAACAACTGAGCAGTAATTAAAGGAGAAAAAAGAGGATGGAAAAAAGGAAAAAAGGACGAAGAGATAAGATAAGAAATATCTTGTCATACAAGACAACATAAGAAAAGAGACTGAAGTGAAGATTTATATATATATATATATATATATATATATATATATATATATATATATATATATATATATAAATATAGGTCATCCTATATACATTCCTGTAGCGAAAGTAGATTGACATATCGACCAACTTAAATGGCCGGTTTTTAGCAAACTATCTAAAGTAATATCTAAGAACCTTTTCAGTCTGTTAAAACCACACAACAGATACAGTCATCTCATAAATTTACGGATATTGTAGGCTTTTACCTCGGATATAGGCTACTACCAGGTCAAATAACTTTATTGCATCCAAGAAAACATATTTGGTTTTATCCTTGTTCGCTTCTGATTGTTCTTTTTAACTTTTTCTTTCGAATTTTTTTCGTATGTGCATATCAAAGTAACATTAGACTTTCTCTACAATACATATTCTAGATTATAGAAATAGACTATTAGGTTCGATGGAAACCTAACCACATCAAACAAGCAAAATATGATCCACCCATACTTACCGACTAGTTTACTAAAATGCGAGGTCGCCCAAGATTTCACAAAAAAGGCTGCTTAGCATATTTATATGGTCAACAAAAATAAGATCATCCACATGAATCCAGTGGTGTAGGTGGCTCTTTCCCCACCCCTGGGACGATGTAATTTTTCGTGCCCTCCCCCCCCCAAAAAAAAAAATTCCCGAGGGTTTAAAAAACCGTTTATCTAACTGGTGCCCAAAAGATACTGCGCCGGGGGACAAGTCTACCCCCTTTCCTCCCAACTACGCCATCATTTTACTCCCAACAACGCCATTGGACTGATAACAAATATTTCCAATCCTCAAAACAGCTTTATGATATTTTCTTTGAGTCTTTACACAGCTTGTTATCATTTGTTAATCTGTACAATTTTCCCCTACAGTTTTGTATAAATTGCATAAAGTAGATTCGTCAGATCACTAAAAATGACAAAAAGGTAAAAAATCTTAAAGCCAACAAGTTTAAGGAAAGCAAAACAACCTTGTTAAAAAGAATGGAAGTTGACCCATGGTGAATATTGACAAAACTACCGGAACATCTATAGTTTCAATCATCAATACCCCGCGTTAATGTAAACTGCATCTTTATATTAAAAGACTAGTGCTCTTTCTCTAATCTTTAGTCTATAATTCCTCCTGAATAATAGTCTATAATTTTCCTATAGTTAGTCTAGAATTTCCTTGGGCACGTCCGTGTGTATCCCTTCAAAGATCTAGCCGTAGCTCTGTATAAATTACATAATTGGTAGCTATATCTCTTCTCATTCACACCTTTTTAACATCCAACTTCATAAAAGTTTCTACTTAGTGAACTGGTCGACTCATACACGGGTTATTTCACAGCTGTATGAAGGAAGTCGTTTAAAAATAAACGATTATTGTTGGTTGAAATGTACCGGTCTTTTGCTGCTTGGTTTCCAACATATCACAGGTCCACTATCATGAAAGCTTTTAAAAGCATGATGCTAAAAAAAACTTGCAAATTATTAGTAAAAAGCTACATGAAACAGGAAAATAAGCAGAAAAGAAACAGAGAACCCGGGTTTGTAAATAAAGATCACTTAACTTCAGGGCTCTTTGCGAGAACCTTAAGTCATGCTTCTGACAAGATCTCTGCTTCAAATGCTTTTAAACCATGCGTTTGGAAGGTGGATGTGATGTTAGAATCTTTGTCGGTATTTCTTGGTGTTTAAAACTAAAAAGATAAAAAAAAATCTTTGGGGATGTTTTGGACAATGGCACCAATTCCCAAAAATGAGGTGCGAGGGGGTGTATTTTTCAAAATTTAGGGGTGGGGGATTTTTTTTTTTTTACGAAAATGCCAAGTCATTTTGAATGAAAATACCAAGAAAAAGAATGCCCCGTCCCCAATTGACACCACTGGTCTTTGAAGGTGGACAAAGTCAAACCAGCAACTTTAAATGCCATAAAATTGAGGAACAGACTGACCTTACGCTCCTCCCATTCTATAAGGATAAAGTGGTCTTGCACCATTTTTCCAGGACAAAACTCTCCTTGGGGGGGGGGGGGGATCGAAACTGGACAAGATTTGCAGGACCGGTAGGGAAATTTTTCGCCCTGTTCGGCCCGACAAATACGTAACTCGTCTGCGATGAGTTTATAGTAGTAACGCGACTTTCTAAACGCATCTATTTATTTTCAATAGTAACTATATATTAGCCATTCTGAAGTCGTTCGAAGAATGTATAGCACTAAGACATAACAAAATATTAAGGCAGCATATATGATAACGACGTAAAAAGCTCAAATTTACATGGAGATAGGCAAAACAATAAGCATATAGTTCCGTTGGATATCATGGAATGCATACTTGATCAATTGATAAAAATTCACAGCCAAACAAAGCATTTCTATTCAATCATCAAATGAAACGATTACGAATTCGACGATATTGACGAGATACTTCGCTCGGACAGGGATGTTTTTGATATAGTAGGTGATGGTGTGATGTCCAGATCAGCGGGTGTCAACAAAGGGATGGAAGAAGTGACATACGGAGCGTAAAATCTGAAAAAAGAAATCACAAGAGTTAAATCAGTTTTGCTACTGAAGGAAAAAGAACTTTGAATACAGAATAAAACAGGAAGGAAACTTTGGAACAGGAAGGAAATGGCTTGGAAGTAAGTGATTTTGATCAATTATCCCGCTTTAGATTTGCATTTTTTTTTTAATATAACATAAAGCGTAAGTATTTTCAAATTTGAGGCCACAAAGGCCCCACTGCGTAAACAGCCTAAAAATCGATTAAACCTATAAAAAGAAAGGCTGAGAGATCAATTAATGATTCGCTCACAGTAAAAGGATATTTAAAGGTTATTTAATATTAAAGTATAAGGATATTTAAAATATATTTAATAATAGTAAAAGGATATTTAATATTAAAAGGATATATCACAGCATTTACGCATTACCTAACTGAAACCTCATCTCTAGCTCATATAAATTTTCACCCTTAGCAGCATTCATTTTCAGCCCACTGCATCCGTGGCCAAAAATGGGTAGAGAAACACACATTATTTTCAATAAAATATAATATTAACAAGCAAAAACAAAAATAAGAACTTATAATACGGCTCTAAGGCATACGAAATTCATAGAAGAAAAACATACCATGCATATTGCGCCTATAGAATAAACAAGTTGTCTTATGTGTAAAGTGGGCAAATGAAGAAGATGAAACAGAAACTGAAGCAACGAGAAATAAAACGAACCATATGAAATTAAAAGTAGCAAACAAAACAAGAAGCCAAAATCGCTAATTGCTAAGGAAAATTCGCAAATGGCGGCATCCCTTCACTGTCCAGTACTTCTGTTTTTGGATGCGAGGCATAAACTTCCATTAACCACCTTCAGCCCTAAATCATCTCTTCGCATTCCATCAATGTTGGCTCCGGGCTAAAAGACTAACCAAGAACTCTGATCGTAGAGTAAAGGAATCTCATCCATGCTAGCAAGTGTCCCAAGGTCAGCTCGCTTCGTTAGCAACTGAAATGTCTCTTTTTACTTGGTCATGGTCCTAACCTAGCCACGCGAGGTTGGCCATGGTTACACCCAAAAAGTTACTTAATATTCACAGTATAACAATCGTCAAAAATAGAAAAGTATACGCAAAAATATTTCATAGTTCGTTAAAAGTCAGTGCAATAAAAAAAGAGGATGAACAGTATAAACATGAAAATAAAATCAAAACACATAAGCAAAACGAAATAATCAAACTTTTAGTGAAACAAGCGAGGTGGTACCTAGCAGGTTTTGAGCCCCCCCCCCCCTCCACTTAAAGAACGAAAAATCCCACTAAATGCATTGATTTTGGTTATTCAATAAAAAAAAATAAAACAAAGACCACTCATGATTGAGCCACCTTCTCCTGAACCAAAGTACGAGGCTAAAACCATGGATGAATCGCCATTTTCTTGAGGAAAGGTTATCAACTCCTTTCCCAGTGAAAAAGCAAAAATTAATTTGGTTTGTGACTTTCATATTTCGATGGCTTTTTCATTAATATGTCATATCTTCTAATATGTTCAAAAGTTTTTCTAAGGACATGAGGGTAACGTCTATTTAAACATTCAGTTTCAGGAGTCTGGTTCTACAATTTTAGTATTAAAAATTTTTCATTGAAATACTTTCTGGTATCTATAAGTCTTAAGTTAAAAGATCCCTCAAAATGATCCCTACGATCAGGTTAAATACCTGGCAAGAGGGGCTCCTTTCCAAATATACTAGTCAATCTTACAAGGATAGTTTAAGAAGAGCGAGCTAATTGCACAGAAACTATTATTATTCGGCCAAAGATTTTTTTTTGAAGTGATCGACTCCCAAAGCTTTATGATTTTTTCCTAGATTTGTAATCAATTCATCAGCAACCTAAACAAGAATGCACCCAAAAAGTTGTTTCGTGAGGGGGGGGGCAGAGTCTGGGGAAGAAAACATTGATAACCAATTCATCCAAAGATCTAAGATATTATAGATAGATGGATAGATTTCTTCAACAGCTCAAGAATAAGTTTAACAATAAAAGCACAAACACCCTCATATATGCCACGCAAGACTCTATGGCCGGGAATACAGGGAAACAATGTGAAAAATACCGAAGTTTTTGGAAACAACAACAGGACCGAATGCCCAGTTTGCCTGTTTACAATCCCAATGAACATTTAAGATATAATGGATTTGCTTCCAATTCACCTAGTATTTAATAAACGCTGTTTGGTCCTACGTTTAATGCACGTTATGTTCGCACGTTTATGTTTTATGCATGTTATGTTAGCATGTTTAGGTTTGTGCTATTATGTTCTGACGCACGTTATGATTGCACGTTTATGTTTTGATGCATGTTATCTTTGCATATTTATGTTTGCACGTTCATATTTTGATGCACGTTATGTTTGCACATTTATGTTTTGATGTAGATTATGTTTGCACGTTTAGGTTTTGATGCACGTTATGTTCGCACATTTATATTTTGATGCACGCTATTTTAGATGCACGTCATGTGACTGCTACTCACTGTCTGAAAACAAACCTTTGGAAATAGGTTTATGCCTAACAAACACAGATACTAGGCTTTGGCCGAGGACAGCCGAATTGTCGAGGACGTCATTTTTGAGTATTTTTACCCTAATTGCCTAGTACCAGAACACTTTTCAAATTACCGCTCCCAAATACCCTGTCGGTTCCACTAGAGTTACTTATGCTGTCCTTGGAGTATACTGATAGGGTATAATAGATTTTGACAATCAAAAACTGCCTTACTGTTCCTGTTCTAGAAGCTCCGTTGCAAACTTTTCCTCCAATTTTTGTTTTCTGGGTATACAAGTTGATTTCCATTCTTTCAATTCGGTTTGATATTGGTCATCAAGTTGACGAATTCGTGTTGTTTCATTTTCACTCAGAATCTTTCCTGTTGAAATAAGAATAGAATAATTTTTATCAGAGTCAATACAGTAGCACAGACTTAATAGACACTGCATCTTCCAAGTGTGCTTGTTCAATTTTTTAACCTTTTATTTAGGCAACTTCGTATAGAACTAGGGGTCATAGCAAATTGGGGAGATGACTCATTTTGGTAAAGAATTGATCTTTAAATCGGCCTTTTGACGGATCGGGTACTCTCAATGAGCAACCCACGACAGCAACTCTACACTCCCAACCTCCCTTTTGAATAATAAGCCCAAGCAAAGTAAGGGTTATTTGCAAGCACTGAAGGAGTGAGATCTGCTCGAACGAAGGGATGAAGGACCCAAGCAACCAAATAAAGCAAGTCTTTCAGGAAAAACACCAAAGGAAGGCTGAAGGCCCTACCTCCCAACCAGAGCAAGTAAAGAGAGGCATTATGTGAGGCAGGATATAAATGCCGTTTTTTCAGAAATTTAATTTGGAAAACTATCTTTAAACTAACCAGAAAAAAATCTTCTGTACTATTTTTCAAACACAAAATTCTATATTTACCAAATTTCTTTAAAATGTAAAAAAATGTGAGCAGATTAGGACATTGCCATACTTTTGGGCAGACTATGAACACCTTGGATAACGAATAAAATTTAACATTTGCTTTTGTTTTTCAATTTTATATCAAGTTAAAAAAAAGTTAAATGAAATCTGAAAAAAATGACACAGCAAAAAAACATTAAACGTAAGATGTAAATTTTTGCAATGAAAAATACAAAATAAATTACAAACAATTTGAGGGCGGGACCCCGAAGATTCAGGTACCACCTCTGTTTTTGACGGCTTGAGCTCACCTCTGAATAGCCTTAGTCTGAAACGAATTATATTGGAACGTGACAATATTTTTATTGAACATGGCTGAATTTTCGATTAAAGAAATACTAATTGAACTATTGAACAATGCATGCTCCGAATTATTACATTTATTGAAAATCTTTACATTTTCACAAATCAGACTTATGGATACGACTTGTTACAGTCAAAATTAGATCGTCGATTTATTGTCTGAGTAGATATCAATTAATATTAGAAAATGATTACAATAAGAGAGGAGGTAAACAGCCATCATGTAGGTGATGAAATTGCTGGATTTTTTCAGGAGACATAAAATAATAGAGAAGGATTTGTAGCCAAACCACCCTTGCTAGTAGCTTTGAAGAAAAAGAGCAGGAATCTGACAAAGAAGCCCATGCTGTATGTCGTCTATCATGAATTAACACGTAACTAAAGATTTTCTCTTACTTGGAAATGAATTAGTGGAATAAAATACTTTTAGCAAACTAATTGAAATTTAAACAGCCTAGTACGTGAATTCTAAGTAATTAAGGGCTAGGCACACGTAGCTGATTTCGGGAACCGATTTTAGCAAGGGTGTATTCCACGTCTAGTGATTCTAATTAATGATGCTAAGAGGCGGGGCTTAGTGATGGTTTTCGGTGATCCTTATCGGATGATCCTTTCGGATCATCCTTAATTACGTTGTACACAAGGAATGTACTAGGGCTTTAGAGATTTAGGCATGTAATTAATCGTATTTAATGATTATCGTAAATTAATCGTAATTAATGATGATTAATCACCGAAAAACGTCACTAAGCCCCGCCTCTTAGCATCATTAATTATAATCACTCGACGTGGAATACACCCTTGCTAAAATCTGTTCCCGAAATCAGCTACGTGTGCCTAGTCC
The DNA here is from genome assembly GCF_049724085.1 of Artemia sp. Qi Xiang Cuo. Taxonomy (NCBI): domain Eukaryota; kingdom Metazoa; phylum Arthropoda; class Branchiopoda; order Anostraca; family Artemiidae; genus Artemia; species Artemia sp. Qi Xiang Cuo. The sequence goes on from NC_142797.1 coordinate 81,795,801, forward strand.
TTTATTGCTTATTTCCCTATTTAATAATGTAGAAAATTTCGACGTATCATAACAACGACAAATAAATAATTATATCATTGACTCATTGATACGAATTTGACGTACCAATAATTTTCGAAATTTGACGAAAATCAAAACTTCCCTAAAAAAGCCAAGAATTACCTTTTTGGTCAACATGGAAATCGACACTTTTAGAATTATTATTTTGAAATCAATAGATCCCGAGTAATTGAAGAGATAATTCTATGTTATATTCTATGATATATTGTGTACAAACGGTCACTATTTTAACCGTGAAAATTGATTCTTCGCTTATATTAATTTTTTATGACTCATTTTAATTTATTGACCTTGAAGCAGCACTAGCTGCCTTAATTTTTTTGTGTCACTATTTATTTGTTTTGTTTGTTTTTTATCCTTGTTTGGTTTTGTTTGTTTGTTTGTTTTTTTCATGACACTCATGGTAGTTCCAGCTATTGCAGTGAATAAAATATATGTTCTACATAATTCTATGTTCTAAATAATATGTTCATAATTCTAAATTCTATGTTCTACATAAGTCATGCATTACATGACCTCTTAGAATCTTTCTTCCAGAGAAAGCCAAGTTCTATTTATTCTATTTTAATACGGTTTAGTAGGCTAGCCAAAAAAAAAACTACTGAAAATTGTGATAACTTCTGAGCAAATTTCCTTCTCTGACACGATTAGTGAAATGGCGTAATGAAGATGAATTTACTTGGAACGAGAAACTGAAGATGTTACAGCTTTACAGCTTTACGTGACATACGGAGCTTTACATACTGTAAAGCTTTACAGCTTTACAGATGTTACAGCTTTTACCTAGTACAGTAGCTAGTACAGTATTACCAAGCTGAGATCTTACCCACTGCGCCCCCACAGGACTAATTGATTTTGATTCCGGTGATTTTTGAATTAAAATCAACTTGGGGGAAGTGATGACAAAATTGAGAGACATGACTAATTAGAGTGAAGCCAAGGCAGGAAGTCTCTGCGAGAGGCAAAGCTGGCATAACTTTTTCAGAATTGTATAAAAATTTTCATTTCACTTCTTGATATATAGTCTAACATCCATCCTAGTTGAATGGTTGTGGCATTTCAGGAATATGCGCAGAAGTAGGCTTAGAGAAGTAGGAGAAGGAAGGAACAGAGAACACTGCAGAAGGAGGGGATACATTTAAAGCAGACGGGTTAAACCCATCTGCCAAAAAAATCAAAGGTTACTAATAAATAAAATTGTATTTATCATTACCAAACTACAGATCTATGGACCATAAACTTTTTTTTTTATTATTATTACAAAATCGAAAACATTTGAAAAAACATCTTTTAATATCTTATGGATTTCTATCGTCAGTCTTCTTGCTTCAACCTGTTTATTCCTTTTACTACATACGATTAAATGGAGGAATGACAGAACAAAACTACTGCAAATCTACTATTACAAACACTACTAACAAAACTACTACGTTGAATTGAATTCATTTTTTGACATACACTTTAGATAGATGATAAAATTAATTTAGTAGATGTTTAACATGTTTAGTTTTTTCTTCAAGGTAAATTGTAACTTCATTATTCACGTAACTTCATGTAACTTCAAATTCCACTAATCGTGTCAGTACTTTTCCTCTGGATAGCCAGCGAATTTCTGTACGCAGAAGAGATATATCGCGGCTACTCATTTCTTCACACAGTTTTTTAAATAGACGGACTTGAAAGGGTTGTGATGCAGCTATAGGTCAAAGTTTAAAATAAATATAATGAAAATGGACTAGTTGAATATCCCTTTCTCCATGACTGGGTCCAAGTATAAAAAGTAAGACGCTGTACTCAAGTACAACAAAAATGAATAGTAAACACAACGAAAGTAAGTCTGAATGGCTGGAGGAGGGATTGACCAAAAAGGGATGGTATATAAAGTTTCAAAAAGTTTCCCCCAAAAAAGTACCAAAACCAATTCGGTTGGGACTTCTTCCTACAAGATTAAAACTTGACACATACAATGTGTAAATGCAACTACGCATAAAAAGTTGAATTGAATTCATTTTCTGATATAAACTTAAGGAACCGTATAGTTTTTGTTTTACAAATCGTTCGTCCTTTCTTCGGAATTTAGTGTCCTCTCCAAAATAAACCATATGTTTACCCCAGACAATTCAAAAATGATTGGTGGTAGAAGGGGTTAAGGCAGTGGTTCCCACCTGATTTTGGACCCTGCCCCCCCCCCCCGAGCATTTTTAAAATCCTGATCACCCTCCTGGTATTAAAATATTGTTATCCAAAACCTGAAGGAAGGCAATTAACTTGGTATCTTTTTTCGAGACGTCCTCTAGGTGCATTTTATGCGAATAAATATAGAATGCATTATGAGAATAAAAATAGTATGCAAATAGATGTCGTTGCAATACTATCATGGATCTGCTTTGCTCTTTAAATGCACATGAATGTGACGTCATTTAAATGATTTTTTTTTCATTAAGGCTCCAGAGTATTGTCAACCGAAGGTTGCAGGTCTTGCCCATGACCCATCAAAATATTTCCAGGCCCCACCGGTCGGGCGTGTGCCCCGCTTTGGGAATCACAGGGTTAAGATCATTTTGTTTAAAATCTGCGAAATATGCTTACTTTTTTCATTTTGGAAATTCTCTTGATCCTTGAGAATAGCATCGTTGTTTGCTCGTAGCTCTTCCAACTGTCGTCTGTGTTTATTATCTATCCGCATTTCTTCAGCTTTGTACCTAAGATTGGACAAGAAATCGAATTAATTATAACTAATTTCTCATTAGTTATAATGAGAACAGTTTCGTTTCAGAGTTCAGTGAGGTAACGTCAAAATTGAATTGGATATTCTTCCTGTCTGGATTTATTTTGGTGAAGTCATAATTTATTCCAAATTAGTTGATGACCTGAGTTAAGAGGATTATAAAATGGAATCTACTGTGTTTTAGTTTGACCTATATTTCGATATTTATTAATTCAGTATTTTTTCCTGAATTAATATTGAGACTTTTTAATTTGTGGTGAGTGCGATAGCCATGAAAAGCTCCGACGTAATGCCTGAACTTGTATATTCTCTTGTTCTGAATTTTATTCAAAGCAATTTGCTAAGCGGACTTGAGGAGGATATTATTAAAAGACATGGTATGAAGTTTTTTGACGTGAATATAGTCAAAGAAGCTAAAAGTTTACTGTGGCAAATAAGAGCACCTGAATTGGATTGCCCAGTACGTAAGGGGAACAATGCACTTTCTAATCATTTTAGTGACATTATTTCTCTGTTAAGATCTCTTGACAGTAGTGACACTTTTGCGCCTACGTTTGTGATAAAGCGACCTACAGAGGTGCCATGTCTCCCTGCAAATGCTTATACTTCTTTACTCTCTAAGTTTAATGAGCTACAACAAGTGGTTGTTGAAATGTCAGGGAAACTTGACAATTATCAGTTGAATTTTCATCAACTTCTGAAACCTACCCCAGCAATTGACACTCATACGACAGTTATTGTTTCTAAAGTGCCTTCAGATCTGTCTGATCCGATTAAACGCAAATCTGTTCTCGATCAAATAGCTGGGCATGAATTAGTTTGTAGTGTGAAACCCGTTAAAGAAAGATGGCATGTCAATATCGATAAATCTGCAACTGAAGATTTTTGTACATCAGTTCAGAACTTTAGTACCGGAGTAACAGTTAAAGTACGATCCAAGCGCTTTTTTGGGATTCTCAGAGGTTTCCCAGTTGATGTCGACCTTTCAGTTATTAAAAGACTGCAAGGTATAATAAGTGCAAATCGACTGGGTCAGACTATGTCAGTCAAGCTGGAATTTGAAGACTCCTTCACTCAGTCTGCTTATTTCAAAGAAGGAATTAAAGTGGGATATGAATTTTTTCGAATTCACGTATTTAAAGAAATACTTAAATGCTGCTTCAAATGCCGATCATACGATCACTTTCAAAGTGCTTGCACCAGCAATGTCCCGAAATGTGCCAGATGTGCTGGGCCACATATTTCTACTAAGGATAGTTCTTGTAGTGCTGCTCCCAAGTATGCTAATTGTGGTAAAAATCATACTTCTTATAGCTTGTCCTGCCCTGTATCTAAGGAACTAATGTCGCGCTCCTACTTTTTGCAATGACTTTGGAGTTTTCAATAATATCGTTTAGTATTAATGGTACAAAGGATAAGAATTTCGTTATTGATGAGTTCTACTATGATTTTGATTTGGTTTGTTTACAGAAGCATCTTCTTACAGACTCTAGCATTAACGTTTTGAGTCGTAGCCTTCATCATGATGTGTTTTTTACTATTACCAGAGCCACAAGAGACCGGCCATCCGGCGGACTAGCTTGTGTTTTTAAGCGCAATCCTAATTTGGTTTCGCCGGTGATTCTTTACTCGGATGAGTTTTTTTTTGGCTGTTCGTATGGGCACTATAGTTTTCATTAATTCTTATCTGCCTTATGATGACCGTTCGTCTAAATCGATGGCTAGATTTTCTAAAGCCTGTAACACGTTGAAGTTTCTAGTGGAAAAAAATCTTTCTATTTCTCTAGATTATATAATCATTGGTGACCTTAATACGGATATAAATAATTCATCAGTGAGATGTGATTTGTTGTTGGATTGCCTTCCATCTTATCATATTATACCCAAAACTCATCCGTATTCTTATATTCACCATTCAGGCAGTAAGAGCAATATTGATCACATTATTTGCTCACCTAGTATTATTACATCAATAGTGTTTGTACATGCTGAAGAACAAGGCTTAGACCATCTCCCTATCTCACTTACTCTTACGCTGAATTTAAACCCTGCAAGTTTCCGCAAAGTACCCCAGTCTTCAAAATGGTTTGAAAAAAGTAATTGGAAGAAAGCTGGTGTTCCTCTTTATCCGTTTACACTAACAAGGCTGCTGTCTGCTATACGAGTTCCCTATCATCTGCTTCAGAGCCCTATACAAGGGAATTGCAAAAAGGACCTGGATTGCTATTATAATCAAATAATTAAATGTTTAAAAGATGCCGAGGCAGTTGCAGTGCCGCTGCAACGTGTTAGACGTGGTACACAAAAACCTATTTGGTCTTTAGATCCTGATTTAAAAACTTTGAAAAATAAAGCTAAGTTTTGGTTAAAAGTTTGGAATGAATGTGATAGACCGCCCTGTGGCATTGTTTCTGACCTTAAGCGTAAGACCCGCAGGAATATAAAAAATATCTTAAGTCTATGCGTTATCGTGGTATGGATTTTCCAGTGTCAAAGAGAGAATGGCGAAAAGTTATTAATTCTGAGTCGATTAGAAGTGATGTACCAAATAGTGATTGTCTTCCTGCATCTGCTTGGCATGACCATTACTCGGCTATTTTTTCTAATGTTAATTACCGTGTGCATTCTTTGTATTCTCATTCTCTTTCTGCTATTTTTAGTACCCCTCTATCTCAGCGTCTCTGTGTTACCATTTCTCGTTCATCCGTAATTGAATCAATTCAGAAACTTAAATAAGATAATGTTGATAATGATGGTGTATCTAGATTTCACCTTTTATTAGATTGCTCCCCCCTTATTAACCATAGACGCCGACTTCTCCAGATGTGTATTTGTACTTCTAGTGTACCGGGGAGTTTTTTGTGTGGTACTGTCTCTTCAATTTTAAAGAAGAGAAATTCTCCTTTTATTTGCTCTTCTTACCGACCTATTACTGTCTCTTGCACTTTTATTAAAGTTCTTGAGCGTGTCTTACTACCTTTTGTGACTAATAATTTGCTTGAGAGAGATAACCAGTTTGGATTTAAGCCCGGAGTAGGTTGTCAACACGCACATCGTGTATTATCTTCTTTGCTCCTTGAAAATTCTTCTAAGGGAAGGAGTATACATCTTTGTACTTTAGATCTATCAAAAGCTTTTGATAGTGTATGTCATAGTCAGCTTTTTTCTGCTCTTCGTGGTCACGGTGTCAATCTATCGGTTATTTTGCTTCTTCGGTACTGGTACTCTAATTCTTTTCTTCGGCTGAAATCTGTGCCTGCATCTAATATTAAATTGAAAAGAGGTTTAAGGCAAGGTGGAGTTTTATCTCCGACACTTTTTAATTTGTGTATTTCAGGAGTTCTGGCAAAGATTTCGGCTACCTATCTCTCCGGTTATTCTGATGTTTCCTACCTGGCTTACGCTGATGATCTGCTTCTTATAAGCCGTACTAAAACTGGTTTATCTAACATGGTTTCTCGTGTTGCTACTTCTTTTTCAGACATAGGCCTTTCTCTTAATGTAGATAAATGTAAATTTCTTTCTTTTAATAATATTTCTAGTACTTCCCTTCTCTGTAGTGTCTTTACTATCCCTCTCGTAGATTCTCTTCGATGGCTCGGTATTTCTATTACTAATAGTCTTCCGAGCTTGCGCCAGCGCACAGTCTCAGATATTAATATGAAATTTCAATTAGGATATGCTAAGATTGTTGCCAATAGAGGTAAATATAATAAATTCGCGTTGACCAAGCTCTACTCAACTTTTTGTGACCATTCAATTCTTCTTGCTTCTGGAATTTTTCTCCTTCTGAAGAAAACTGAGTTAAAAAGAATCCGGATTAATTATTTTAGGTTTTGTAAATTTTTGTTGTTTCTTCCACCTTGGACCAAAAATCGGGTAATTATTGATAAATTTCTTGTTCCTAATATTACTGAAAAACTGGAAGCACTACACAGAAAACTTTCAAATACTGCTTGTATCTGTTTTTCTCCGCACCATCACCTTATCAGGTTTTTTCAGTCGTAAGTTATTTTTCTTTTATTTGTTTAGTTGTTTTTCTCTGTTTGGTCATTCTACAATTTAGATTTGTAAAGAGTGAGTAAAAATTCAATAATGATGATATTAATGCCTGCTTATTAGATTCTTCATCTTGTCAGTTTTTTTTCTCTTTTCCTCTTTTCCCCCTCCTTTCACGTTTTTTTTTTTTTGCTCTCATTTCTTTTAAATTATTATGTGTTACACTGTAATTTGGTAATTTTTTATTTATATATTGTCTTGTGTCGCATTTTTTGTGTTTTTCCTCGTGATACTCCACGTAATGTACCTCTGTATAGTGTGGGTTAAAAATAAATAATAATAATAATAATTAAAGCATGAATAGTAATAACACCAAGTTAAAGCATGATGGTACATACTGCATATTCTTTACTATATCGCTAAAAAAACAACCATACTGGCAGATAAATGAAAAACAAAAAGTAAATGAAAAACAAAACATCGTTATTGTTCTATTTTTTTTTTTTTTTAATATATTCGATTACTATTATGTTTGATTTTGGGGAACAAGCAGAAATCCCCGAATGGCGATGACTCAGCCGTGGAAGCTTGTCTTCAAAAATACCTCAAAAAACGTATGTTTTTAAAACCAGAGGTAGGGGAACCTGACCTGACATAAACAGATAAGGAAGGGCCTGCTTCTGCCATGGCAGAAGACCCAAGCCAACAGAGATAAAGAGAAGGCCAATCTACGAGGGTCCGAAGCCCTGACCCCACAAGAGCAAAGAAAGAGCTGTATTTATCAGGACCTAATACCCGGGTTGCCGCGATATACGAGGCAGGCCTCTATGCAAAAGGGACCGGACCCAAAAAGCCTGTGAAGGGACTTTTTTGTCACTTAGATACCGGAATAGCTGACTCTTTGGCTAGTTAACTAAGATCAGGCATGTCGAGTCAGACGCATCACATTTTCGGTCAAGCAAAATTTCCTAGGAAACTCTAAAAAAAGAAAATACAAAAAAAAAATTGCAATAAGATTTGACCACTAAAAAATCTCCTGAAGCTTATGATATCACTTCTGTAATAAATTTGATTTTATACTAAAAGACAGGAACTTGATTTTATCCTAGAATTTTTAGCCCTCAAAAATCAAAACCCTAATTTAGTTTTACAATTTTATACAGAATTTAAAAGAGAGAAAAAAACAGGTATGACATTTTGTTCCTCTGATTTATTTAAATTAATTGATTTATTTAATTAATTGATTTATTTTAATTAAACCCGTTTTCTCTCCCCTGAATTCTGTAAATGGGAAAGTACTGTGCTCGAAGAAATTATATAAAATTTTATACATATTTTAACCCACAGATGACACTGAATTTTTTTTCGTAAGGACTTCCATGATTTTCAGTTTGAATTTATCTGTAGCACAGTCAAAATCATTTGAATTTAGAAATTCTTCAGAAAATTTCTCAACAACGACAAAGTTTCAACATCAATTTCATGAGTTTTTGCCTAAAAATTTAAATCCCGTTTGACCTTGCTCCACCAACTGCTTCCAAACTTAGTCAGGCCATTACAACCAACTCATCCATTACATTGCATTTATTTGATTTTATTCATCATTCAAGTCAAAGTTGAGTCGACTTCGAAGTCAAGTCGAATTGAGTATTCAAAGTCGAAGTGAAAACATTCTAGACTTAGGGCAAAAGTCAAGGACGTTAAAAAAAAACAAAAAAAAAACAGCAAATAATAGTTCTTTCCTTTAGTAGATTGCAAAATTTTTATGGGTGCTTCCATCTTGTATTTCAAAGTTGTCCCCAACATTTTAAAATTTCTCTTTACATTCAAGTATATTTCTCAGGAATTTGTTTTTTTACTTAAACCGGGTCTAAACCAGATATAAGTTCAAACAAATTGTTCCTGAAAAAATTTCTTAGCAAAAATTTGCATATCAAAAATGGCTTAAAACTTAAAAAAATGAAAGGAATACATTCAACAGGAGAAAAAAATTACCTCTTTCGTTCATTTTCCTGGAACTTTCGAAGCCGTTCTCGTTCAGTTTCTGGGCTGTCGGCAGTCCCAAATACGCTTATTCTCATGGATTCTCTAAAAGAAAAAATTAACAGATGAACAAATTCAGATTCGCATCAATTTGAACAAAGTAGCAAACTACTAATTCAGCCAATCTTTCAGCATGTCCTGCTTTCCATGCAGCATGTTCTGCACACTGTGTGAAGAACAATTCTAGCAATTCAGCCAATCTCTCAGCATGTCCTGCTTTCCATGCAGCATGTTCTGCACACTGTGTGAAGAACAATTCTAGCAATTCAGCCAATCTCTCAGCATGTCCTGCTTTCCATGCAGCATGTTCTGCACACTGTGTGAAGAACAATTCTAGCAATTCAGCCAATCTCTCAGCATGTCCTGCTTTCCATGCAGCATGTTCTGCACACTATGTGAAGAACAATTCTAGCAATTCAGCCAATCTCTCAGCATGTCCTGCTTTCCATGCAGCATGTTCTGCACACTGTGTGAAGAACAATTCTAGCAATTCAGCTAATCTCTCAGCATGTCCAGCTTTCCATGCAGCTTGTTCTGCACACTGTGTGAAGAACAAGTTGAAAGGCAAAGCCTACAAGTGTTGCTGAAAAGCAACTGAGTCATTCAAAGCCCAATTTGATCAAGTTTACTTCTTGTATTGTTATTCGCTTTAAGTTTAATTGGCAAAAATACATGCTAACTGCATTGTGTATCGTCAAATGTATCAAATGTAAATGCATTGAGTATCGTCAAATGTGTCCTTAGGAATAAGGTCCTCAATCTTGCAATTCTTAGGCAAAAGAGCAAACAACAATTTTCATATATTTTCATCAGCTCATAGATGCGAAAACGCTTCACTTTTAGAGGAGGGAGTGGGTATCTAAAAAGTAAAATCTACATAATTGGGCTCCTTTTTTATTTATCAACAAATTTTTTTATCTTACCTGCTAGTATAAGACCTCCCCCCGGGAGGGAGGGGGGTCTCATACTGCTTTCCCCACAAACTCCAGTTTGCCTTTTTTCTTCTTTTTACAAATAAGCCTTATTATCTAAAAGGGCATCTATTAAAAAGCGAAAATGATATCATTTTTATACATTCCTGAAAAGGGCTTAAATAAATTTCGAGCATACGGTTTCTTGTTTATTAGGATGTATGAACTTTTCCTTTTTTTAGATTCCTTAATGCTGACACTTGTTGTAACATAAATAGATAAACAAATATAAAAATGAATTTAATACTGTCCTTTTTATTTCAAAACTAATGCGGTACTAGTTCTATTTCAAACTCGTAGTTGCGTTTAACTACCTGAGACCAACAAGGTAGCACACACCTGACGTCCAACCGACATTATTCAGACGTTCTAATTTGACCATCTCTTAATAGATGTCTCAAAGATGTTAAACCATTTTTATTTTAAAACTTTTTTCACTAAGAATTTCCGTCACTCTTGAAATATTACATTGTTTACAAAAAACACCTTTGTCTTGTTTATTTCCTTTGGGCCGACAAGGAAGAGAACCGTCGGGGAAACACATGCCTTATGTGTCAATATGGCACAAAAGGAACTATTTTTTTTCATATTACCTTTCAAGAAAAATAAAATTAATGTGTGCCTGTCCCAGGCTTACAAAACGGGAAAAGACTTACTATTTTCTAATCCAACCTAAACATAACCACTATGTTTCATTGTAGCAAAAGCAAAAGAAGTTCATTGCACTATTTCTATTTAAATTAATTTCTGGCACAAGTGAATCAATATTTCGACATAGGAATTGAAAGGACTTCATAAATATATAAAATGAAATTTTTTTTGCTAGATAAGCCATTTTAATCTCTGAAGATATTTTTGTCTTCAAACAATGCCAGACAACCCGGAAAGTCCTTAGCCTTTTAGGTAAAACTGCGATAACCAACACGATATGAATGTAAGTCAGGCATGGATGCATGAATTATTTTCGGAAGGGGGGGGGTAGTGATATTTTTCAGCGGGCGTTGTAGAAAACAAATTTTATTTGGTAAGTTTAAAAGTTGTTCCAGGAAACTAAAAAAAAAAAACAGGATTTCAGGAGGGAGCCCGAGCCAGAAGGCCCTACCACGCGCGCGTCCCTGATTTAAATAGACATCAAAACTGTCATAAGTCAAACAGATTACTTTCTTTACTTTTTAGTTTCTTTACCCCTATCTTACTTTTTCATTACAATAGAGCCTTAAAATCTTTTGTGTTCAAAGAATTCGACCACTTTCTTTGAGACAAAATGTAGTGGGACTAAGTTCGACCATCAACTTGATGCAGCCTAATTAAGGCATTTACAGTCTGACCCAAAATAACTTTAAAAAAGAAATCGGAGATCTAAAATAAAAATCAAGTGAAATTAAGAAAAAGTTACCTAAACATTAGTTCTCTAGCCTTCATTTCTGCTCGAATTCTCTTGGGTACTGCCCGTTTTTCAACCAGCTGTTGTTTAACCAACTCCTCTTCCTTTCTCTGATTCATTCTTTTGATCTGATCAAGCTCTTTTTCATGACGAACTATCATCTAAATTAAAATAAAGAAAAATGAAAAATAAAAACACATCGAACCAGAGTTATCATATATAGAAAGGCTTATGGCAAAAAAAAAAAACTTCAGATCTTTGGATTGCATTAAAATTTTACTTTGAAAATCAAATGAGGTTTTAGAAGCCGCGGCTAATCAAATATTATTAAATTTAAAAATGGATATATTGGGCACCCCTTTCTTACATTTTGGGCCGGACTAGCCGACTGGTTGGCACACTGGACTCGCAATCCTGTGTCTGTAAATGCAGAGTCCATGGGTTGCTGATTATTTGGTTTTGAGCGAGGTTCTGCGATGCAGCTCTGTAAGCTCAGCCAAAGTCAATCCAGCTCCGAACGGGTACCCAGAGAAATACGGGAAAAAACACAAGAAGCATCGGATGTTTTCCCCCCAACCACGCATTACACTCCCAACAGATGGAAGAGAATCAGGAAATCGGTACCTGCGCTACGCAGACCATCGATCAGCATGCGAAAGGTTTTAAGTTATTTTTTTCTAAAATACATTTCACAAATAAAATGATGGATATACTGCTTTTATGTCTAGCTAAACCGAAATCTTTCAATTCAGAAATACAAATAATTTTTTGATAAAATATTAACCTGGATGAGTGTTAACAAACTACAGGTCAATCTTGCAATCAAAGAGTAATCTTGTTATGTTCTCGCATATACCTAACTATTTTTGTTTGATCAAGAGCATAACTTATTCTGAGGGAGAAAAACACTTTGGAATATTTGTTGATGACATTTTTAGCTTTAAGAGACATATTGAACAGGCATCCCGGGTCCTTCACGGAACCTGGGCATCCTGAGAAAGCTGAGACATTATTTAACGCATCACATTCTTAGATCATTGTATTTCTCAATGATTCACCACTATATTCTCTACTGCTCTTCGATGTGGCTTGTGAAATTCCCATCAATGAGACCAGAGAATTACATTTCAGAATAAAAAAGAGTGCTGTACAGGAAAAGACCACGTGATTCAGTACGCCAACTGTATATTCAAAAGTAAATTTTACCTGTCGCTTAGAGATTACCTAGCTTGCCTGTGACTTCTACGGACATTTATATCGTTTTATTCATGTACCGAAACGTAGAGGTCGTTTGCGAAGTTGTTTTGGGATTATTTTTCAAATAAATACAGACTTCCATTGTGAAAACACTCGAGCGAAGAACAAGTTCCATGCTCCACCGGTGATAACATCCAAGTTGAAACATTCCTTTGTCCACATAGGTATTAGTTTGAGGAATGAGGTGAAAAGTACAGCTAACAATAATGAGAATTTGAATAAATCTAAGTATTGCGTAGAGGCAAGGCCGTGCCCAGAGCGGGGGGGGGGGGTTAGGGGGGTCACCCCTCCCACCCCCGAAATGTTTGTCTGACTTGTGAAAACGTAACAAAAAAGGATATAAACAAATTTTGCATGCGTTTTTTGTATACCCCCCCCCCTTGAAAAACTGTTTTTGAGTAAAACCCCCTCCGAAATAAATCCTGGGTACGGCCTTGCGTAGAAGATAAATTATATAATAAACCTAGTTTTAAATTGTAAAAACTTTTGTTTATAAATATGCATAAAGCGACAAACAGTTTTTTATGTTGTTGGGGAAATGGGGAGGATGATGTTGGGGTTAAATAGTAGGCATCAAACCTGTTGTCTTTTCATTAGAAATTCTTCCTTCTTCTGTCGTTTGATTAGCTGATGTCTGTCTTTCATATGGCGTTCTTCGAGGTCCCATAATGTTGCCTCCCTTTGTCTGTAATAATATCAGATTCATGAATAGAAAACGACAAGGAACACACTGTGTTGTGACAATAACCCAAACATATCTAAAGATTTTTAAAGCCTATAAAGGGGCACTTAAGGGCTAGACAGACACAGCGTTTTCTTTTTTTTAGCCTACATGTACAAATGAAAAGCAAGCTTTCTACTGAAAAGGAGGCATATTCTTGGCAAACTATTTTAATATCCTACGGACACTTAACAAAACATTTACAATCAAGTTGTACATTAAGGGAGCTAGTTAGTAGCTCCATAAATCTTAAATTGAAAATCGGAAAACCGAGAAAAATCTCTGAAAGCATAAGTCAGCCTAAAAACGCTTAAAATGAGCCGTAGTCCAGATAAAAAAAGAAGCCTAGTTCAAAAGCTGGCAAATAAGGCCCGTATAAAATAAATACGGCCACTTTTAGCTTGATAAATGCTGCGTTCGGCCAGCCCTTTAGACTAATTATGAGAAAAAATTGAACACGATTATTTGTGTTCAACTCAATTTAATATTTTGCTCATATCAAAAGAAATAGAGTAAAAAAAGAAGAAAAAACAAATAAAAAACATCCAAATAGTCTAGGTTTTGTTGGGAAAGTCATCATGCTACAACTAGCTTATTATCTGAAAAAAGAAGTTACTCTTGCAGAACTTCAATAAACTAGCTGGATCTGATCAAACATGGGACAAATTAAAACTTACACACAGATCAGTAACTCTGATGTAACGGACAGTTACGAAGAAAACGCAGATTATTATACGCTACTTTATGATAAAGTGGACAAAAATCGTAAAATTTCAAACAAAAGGCAATCCAAAAATGCTATTCTAGTACATCAAAATTTAGTTTTTTGACGCCAATAGAGCAATAACTAAACCAACGAGGTCGATGGTTACCTTTGAAATAAACTAATCTTAAAACATAGCGAATCAAGCAAATGCTCATTCAAAATAAAGCCAACTTAGCTAAACTTTCTAGTAGGGGAAAGATACTCGAACCCCACAATCTAACCAATGGGATAAGGGGTTTCCAAGATTGCCGTGGGAGAAAACATGGAGAACTTTTAAGAATGTAACGATCAGCCGCATAGCTCTCATACATCTTGTGTAACACCGCAAACAAAACACCGCAAACAAAAAAAAACTGATTTTCTTTGTTGTTCCAGGTGGTGGGGTGCACAAAACACCGCAACAAAAAAACACCGCAAACAAAACACCGCAAACAAAAAAAAACTGATTTTCTTTGTTGTTCCAGGTGGTGGGGTGCACAAAACACCGCAAACAAAAAGAAAACTGATTTTCTTTGTTGTTCCAGGTGGTGGGGTGCAAGTTTCCCTTATGAGGTTTCCAGCAATACAGATTCCAATGACGCCATTTTCGAAGGGTTTCAGGCTTTTTTTCGAAATTCCCATTAATTTGTCTTCAAAATAGTATTTTACTATTAGGACTAATCGAAATAATAGTTGTCATCAAAGTCACATCGATAATTTTAATCGGGGAGGGGGGGGGTACGTTTTTTTAATCAATAAAAAATTTAAATTTTTGTTACTTTTTTACGATTCAGACAACACTTTCGGGGGAGGGGGGGGTCAGACCTATACCCACGGATACAGCCTTGGTTGTCATTCCTAAATCAGCTACAAATAGTATTTCTTTTTCAGTAAATAGTTTTTTAGACGTTTTAAATTGTTGGTTAAAATGGGCCATGGTTCTTTCTTTACTAGGTTGCAACCATGATATTAAATATAGCAGGACAATTGGCTAGCACAGCAAGGTCCTTGGCATAGATTAAAGAGTCAAAATATTCGGATTCAATATGACAACCCAAATCTATAGCACCGAGACATTTTTAAGATGATAGCACCGAGACATTTTTAAGTGAAACGATTAGCTCGATAACAGCAAGCAGAAAGAAATTGGTAAATTTCAATGAAAGAAGCTTCTTGTAAGTCTACTGCTGGCTATTACGTAGTATGTAAAAAATGTATTAGAGGAACTAGCAATAGAGTTAAGGCAGTTCTAAGCTAAAGCCAAATTCTAGGACGAAAATTATCTCCACAACTAGAATCACTGAGGTTGTTTTTCTAGGACCAAGGCAGTCCCCATTAAAAAATCGAGACGTATCCCATGATTAACAGGTAGGTAAAAAATGGTTAGATGAAAGGGAAAAACAAATTCAGCAGTTTTTTTTATGTTTGAAGGTAAACAATTTGAACTTCCACTTGAATTTTGCTTTAGTTTACGAAGTAGAACACCTGAGGTTGAGAACTCAATAGAGTCAAGTCGCCCAGGTCCAAAGTTAAACAAACTGAGTCTCGAATAGAATTAAGGATGGATTTATACTGACCATTTTAGAACGGACAAATGGCCAAAAATAATGAATAGGGTTTCATCGCTAGGGAAGAAAACTAGAATTATGAGTTGAAATAGAAATATTTTTAACTGGAGAAATTTGCAGGTACTTGATTATAATTAGACCTCAAGGATGGTAATTGTTTACCATCAACTGATCAGTTATCCTCAATTGATAGTAATTAGACCTCAAGTCTTTTAATCATATCTTGAGTAATCTTTACTGGTTGTATGGAAGAAAAAGGGCAAGAAGTTAGCGAAAAATGCAAGGAGCTCTGTAGCCTATCATAGATTAATATGCATATGACAAAACAATGATGTTTGACAAAGCAAATTCCATCGAAATGATGGAATATTTAAAAACACAATAGAATGTATCATAGCGATAAATAAACGTCCAAATAGGGATAAAACCCTTTTAATAGACAGAGATAAATTTCACAAAATGCTAGATATTTCGGTCAAATATGTAGTGACCATCATCAGTAGTAATACCACTGATGACGGTCACTGCATATGTGACCACAATATCTAGTATTTTTGTGTAATTCATCACTGTCTATTTAAAGGATTTTATCTATATTTGAATGTTTATTTATCGTCATGGAAAGGCAGCGTGGTCTTCGAAATTATCTAAATGTATCATAGAAGTTTTTATTCCCTGGTTTGGATTACGTTCTGATAATTTGTGTTGCAGGAGCAATAATTCGATTTTGCCCTGTTTTTTCTGTCTAGTTAACCGATTTTGGCTTATTGCTAGAAAGTGGTAATGGTCTTATGTCCATTACTACTGTGGACCTCGGGCCAGAATGATGAGTATGACATTATGTTTTTGAAAGGTGGTATAATTCTTGCCTGGCACTATAAAGGGTGGTTTCCGCTAGGAACTGAGCCAGAACCTATATTGCAGTAGCGTATCCAGGGCCTCCCCCCAATTTTTTTTTTTTTTTTTTTAAGTGCCAATATAGTAAGTTCCGACATATTCACGCTTTTAAGGTATTTGCAACACCCGTTCCTTTTTTCATTTCTTGTTAAATGGCTATCCATTTCTCCGGTAAGCTTATATCATTATTTTATCATCAAACGTGCAATCGCCTCCTGTAATCAAACAAGATGTCAAGAAATTTTTCTCACTATTTAACCCTCGCAGGTATAAGCACTTGATTCTCTTCACTGAAGGAATTGCGATAAGGAATCTGACTAGGTGATGATTTTCCATTAAAAGAGTTGTATAAGTCTAGATTGAGCAAAGCTTTTAAGAGGACAGGTAACTGTTGAGTAACTACGGAAAATAACACAAAGCCAACCCAGCAATTATCATTTCCTAAAGATTGCAAAAACAATCACTGAAAGTGAGGAGTTTACTAATATTCTGACAATAGTTTGTATTTAGTGGGTTTTCAAGCACGCATGTGTCACTTGTAATTAAATGCAATTCCCAATTTAGATTGAAGACGACCAAATCTAAATTTGGAAATCTTCTCGTAAGAATTTTTCTTAGCTATGACTAATTAAAGGAAACAGTAAAAATGATCATTATTTGGGTGGGATCAAACTTTTTTGAAAATTAATCTTTTTCTAGAGCCCAAAATGGGATTATTAATAGTTCATTCATTTTATATTCTATTTCTTGTGTAACTATGAGCATGGTTAATGTTGAAATAACTTCATATTCCCGTATTTCCAGAAACAAAAAGTAGAATCCCGCAAAAACGGCAATTTTACCGTGTGAATTGATAATTTAGAGCCGTTCCAGAATTTTTAGCCGTGTCTCTAAAATTCAATACTTTTGAGGGGGGTGGGCAAACTTTGACCTACCAAACAAGTCATGTACGCAAATCATTTAATTAACAAAAGTTAATTGTTTTCAGTTTTTACGAGTTTTACGAAGAAAACGAGTTTTTGCGACCATTTTTAAAATTGGGAGAAAAAATGTTCTGATTATGATTTAATTGCCAAAATTGATGTTTGTCCAGGAACAGCGAGATAAGTAATAAAATGAGTAATTTAATGATTCAAGGGCAATCTTTGAAGCCTTGGAACAGTCGGGTAGAGAGCATTTTCTTGGTACTTTACTATTAAGGTCACACTACATCAAAGTATATACACATACAACAAGTACTGATAAAACCTATCCTCTCCACACAAAAAAGTGACCCTTTGTCCACGTCTCCGGAGACGGTTCCATACCTATGCGAACCTGGGGGATAAATGCACAAGTTCCGTAGGTGATTATACTTGTTCCGTAAAAGCTGTATTAAATTTAATTTATTGGCTCGGAGCCATTAAGTAGTACAGCATTTTTTCTCTAGAGGCGCTGAGGTACGCGGGGTCACTTTTGGAGAGTTTTGTCAATACTTGTTGTATGTGTTTATACTTTGCACTACATGATGCTCCAACCGAGGGGCTAATAACTGACCGTCGCAGGTGTCCCTTCCTTCGTGCCTCCGGCTGTGCCTCCGTGCCTCCAGCACACCTGAAACAGCGTGTTACTGGAAGCGAAGGAACACAGTTTTATCTTTGGCTTATGGAAAGCGTACGGCGCGTTTTTTACGACGGCAAACTTTCTCCTCTTGAGGTTATCTTTACTTGGTCGTGTTGTTTACTGCTTTCGACATTGGAGATCATGGGTCCTAAAAAGTGGACATTATGCTTTGAACGAGAATTTTATTACCACAAACCTTTACCATTGCCTAGAGATAAATATGCATTCCCTAGTGCTTCTCATTCGTCGATTCAAACGGCTTGGGCTCGAACGTCTTTTCAAACTCTCCGACATGATATCGGCTTGTATGCCGGAAAACCAGATCAACTCAAAAACCTTTCAGACGAAGAAAAATGCAATCTTTTAACAAGTCACTTCAAGCCGAACCAGAATTTTCCATTTCATTCGAAAGCATTTATCGAAAAGGGAAAAACGAAAGTTCGATCCTTTCAGTACTCTTGGTTACAAACTTTCCCAGAATGGTTGGTCTTCAGTCGATCGTGCATGGGTGTCTTGTGTGCAAAATGCGTTTTATTCGCTTGTGAAGCTGCTGGGAAGGGTAGCCATCAGGTTCAAGGCTCTCTAGTCTCGAAACCATACACAGGACTCAAGCATTTCCTTTCAGACATGTGGGTGCATCAGAACTCTTGTTACCATCTTCATTCAATGATCAGCACCGAAAGCTTTGTCTCCGTTTCTGAAAAACAAACTAGGAGCATTGGGTCTGTTAGATCAAGTACAGAGGCTGAAATAAAACAGAAAAATCAATAAACTCTAACCGCCCTTCTGCGCGAGGTCTTTTTTTCGGGTGGCATGAATTACCTCTGCAAGGAAACAAAGAGGAGGGTAAACTCTGCAACAGAACTAACGTAAATGAAGGCATTTTTCGTGGTGTTTTGCGTTTAATGGTAGAGAGTGGAGAGCAATGTCTAAAAGAACACTTCGAAAATTCCCACTTCCCATCATTCAAAGCGACCTGATTGATTGTGCCGCGTCCATTATTGGGCTAAGCATTGTGAGTGATGTAAATAGTTCAGTAGCATTTTCAATCCTTGCCGACGAGACTACAGACATTTCCAATAAGGAACAGTTAGTTCTTGTACTTAGATACTACAATGAAACTCGTGCTTTACTTGAAGAGCGGTTTCTCGGGTTTTCTGTTTGCGGAAATCTCACCGACTCTGCAGTAGCGGAGCAAATCATCGGCCAATGCATTGCGTTTGGCTTAAAAATGGAGAAATTTGTGGGGGTTGGTTTTGATTGGGCCAGCAACATGTCAGGCTGCTATTCTGGTGCACAAGCAGAAATTAGGAAAAAATATTCGCATGCACAGCTTAAATTTGGCTTTATGTAAAACTAGTAGGGTAGGACTTGTTAGGTCAACCTTTGATACTATACAGCGGATTATATCATTTTTATCATCTTCACCAAAAAGAACGAATATGTTTGTAGAAGCGGTCGCTGTCGTTTGTCCTGATAGTCCTGTGAGAAAGCTTGTGAAGTTGTGCGAAACGAGATGGGTGGAGCGTCACGATTTCATTTTAGTTTTTATGTCTTTGTATTGTGCGATTATTTCCGTACTTGAGGAAATAGTTGGTAGCATACGGTGCGATACAGAAGTTATTTCAAAAGCGAAGGCGTTGGTTTCAGCAGCAACCGAAATTAGTTTTATGTTCACGTTGGCTATGCTAGAGTTTGATAGTGCCATAATGCTCTCTGTCTCTAAGGCGCTGCAAGCCGAAGATTTAGACTTAGTTGAGTGCTGTCGGCATATTAAGATATGTTCTGATACTTTACTGCAGTCAAAACAAAATGATTTTAAAACAATTTTTCAGAAAGCCTATGAGCTTTCAGAAAGCCTATGAGACCTGTGAAAGCCTCCGGTTGTTCCAATGTCTATCTACCGAAAGTCCATCAACGTTACTGAGTCCATCAAGGTTTTTATCGCAAGTCCTTGCTCACGCATTACTTTGCTTCACTTATTGAAGAACTTGATCGAAGATTTTTGTGCTATCAGGAGGCATCCTTCAAAATCTGAATGCTTTTGCCAGCTAACAAGTCATTAAATGTTAATGAATTTGTGAACGCTGTTGCTGTTTACGAGAGATTTCACGGGAGTAGACGTGCGCTAGAATGTGAGTTAGTCCTTTGGAAACAGAAGTGGCTTGGTAAGTCTGAGAAACCATCAACTGTTGATTTAACTCTTGCGTCATGCAATGCAAGATTTTTCCCATGCATTCGAAGGCTTTTGACGATTTTTCAGACATTACCAGTGACTACCGCTTCTGCTGAGAGGAGCTTTAGCTGTCTTAAGCGATTAAAAACTTATCTGCGGAGCTCCACGGGCGAGGAGCGTCTGAACGGACTAGCTCACATGACCCTAAACCAGGATATCCAGGTCAATGCTGACCAAGTTTTAGATCCATTTGCAGCCAAAAAAGACCGGCGGCTATTGCTGTGAGAGGTTAGGTTGTCTTTTGTTGCTCGTTTCTAAAGTGCAGTTGATTCTGTTGTTTAAATTTTAATTGTACTTTATCCTCTGTAAACAATGTTAATATCAATATATTTCTTGCTTTCATGGCTGTTATAATAGGTAGACTGAGGCCCCACCCCTCCGAAACCAAATTCTGGGCAATTGTCTTTGATATAATATTATTTTTATTTATTTGGTTCTCTAAAACAAGGTTCCCATAGGCAAATATAAGGAATAATGCACTTCTTTATTTTATATTTTCTAAATTCTGCCGCTTCGTGGCAGTTCCAAAACAACTACTCGCCCAAAATAGAAACTCTCACTGCTTCTAACTTTTTTTTTAATTCTGATTAAATGAGATATGAAATTTTAGCACAAGAGAGGGACTCGTAAGTAACAATTGGCTGCTATGCCTCGGTCATCTCTGCGATGAGGAGTCGGTATCTTTTGCTAGTTGGTATACGTACTAATTGATTCCAATGTATTTGAGGCGTCAAAAACTCGGGTTCGTGTGCGCTACGGAGAGGAACGTAGAAGTAAGAACAAATTGTTAGAGGATGGTCATCTTCTTGGTTAACGGGTTAAAAACTTCTGTAAATGAATTTACCCTATGCTTGATCAAAAGACATGAAAAAACAAAATTCACAGACAAGGGAGGCAGTTTTAATTAAGAATTGTTTGTTAAACCACGGTTATTTTCAGGGATCATAGACATTCAACAAGGCCGTGAATATCTATTGTATATTTAGCTTCTTTTTTGGGGGGGAGGGGGGGTGGGGGGGATGGCTGGTAGTGACTGTGTATATAGGGTTGTGTGAAGGGTGGTTTTTACCCATACAAGTTTATAAACGTCGAATCTGTCGTTAATGTGTTTACTTCTTTTAATAAAACCCTTTTTCTTCTTCTTCTGCTTCCATGTACTTCTACTGAGTGACGTACCTTTCTTTTAGTTTTAGAAGGGACTATCTATAGTTGCATGATTATAAAAAGCAACGGGTAGCTTTATACCTACTTGGTTCGTTCTAGGTTTGCTAATATTGTATTGCCAGACTTGATATCTTTCATGAGGTATATTATATAAAAAGGCTCCAAGGGGTTAGCAACTTTAGTTTTAATGTAGGCTACACATTGAAAGCAAGAAATCGAATTATAAGTCTGCGACTATTCTTGGAGATTTGAAAATTCCACTGATAAAATGTGACCATGTTCAGAAGAGGAAGAGGAGTTAGTAACTTTTCTTAGTTAGTTACTAGTTAGTAGTTAGTTAGTAACTTTTCTTAGTTAGTTACTAGTTAGTAGTTAGTTAGTAACTTTTCTTAGTTAGTTACTAGTTAGTAGTTAGTTAGTAACATTTCTTAGTTAGTTACTAGTTAGTAGTTAGTTAGTAACTTTTCTTAGTTAGTTACTAGTTAGTAGTTAGTTAGTAACTTTTCTTAGTTAGTTACTAGTTAGTAGTTAGTTAGTAACTTTTCTTAGTTAGTAGGAACCAAAAACTATTTTAGTTCCTTAGATGCATTTTAGGTTAATACAAATGATATTTCTATAAATCCTGTTTCCGATACATTTGAGAGTAAGAACATTTATGTTCATGCGGTTATGAAGGTATTACAGATATAAACGAGTCACAGTGGAGTAGAGTTACAATTATTATAGGTAAGAGTAGCTGCAGTAATTTCATTCTGAAAAGTTAGGGTTAGATACATAGGGATTGGTCATTTGCTTTTGTGATTTCATGGCAGCAGCTGGTATCTGTGAATATCAATTTCATATATATTAGTTAGGATGTTTAGTTCCATATATATATATATATATATATATATATATATATATATATATATATATATATATATATATATATATATATATATATATATATATATATATATATATATATATATATATATATATATATATATATATATATATATATATATTTATATATATATATATATTTATATATATATATATAATTATATATATATATATAATTATATATATATATAATTGTATATGTACAATAATTGTATATGTATGTATTTATTTTTTTTTCGCAAAAACGGCTCCATATTTTTTCGGGAAAATTGGTATCTTGGGATATTCTCGCATAAAAAAACGATCTAGATAGGTCAGAAATCTGAGAAAATTCGTTAGGAGCCTTAATTTTGGGGAAAAAATTCATGTCAGTGACGTCATTTTTCAAAACATCATTGCAGTATTGCAATGACGTTGTCACACTTGTCAGGAAAAATTAAAGGTTTTCATGCATGGAAAAGGTTACATTAAATGGCTTAAATACCAAAAACTGGTAATTGCAAAATATTTCTATGTGTTTTGACAAGAGTTTACAACAATTCATAAATCATAAAAAAAAGTTTGAGGCTTAGTAGAAATCGTTGTTAGAAATCGGACTTGCTTGAGTAATCAAATATATTTGAGAATTAAAATGATGATTCTTTGGAACCACTTGAACTATGAAACGTGATAAGACCAAGAGAACACACCGAACAAACTAAATTCACAACGGGTGAAAATCAACAACCTGGACTTAAGAATGAGACAAGACCCAAAAACGAAAATTTAAAAGTGTTAGAAATGATAATTCGTACGAAGAAAAAGAAGTTTTTGTCCCACCACCTTAACAATTAACAAATATACAACCTGGACCGTCATGTAAAACTAAACCAATAAGGGTAGCTAAAGTAAAGGGTATTGGCAAATTGCCTGAAGTAATAAAAATCCAAAATGAAGAAGAAAGAAAAATGGGGTTAGAAGATAAGCGACAGTGAAGTCAAAATCTGCCAAAACTGAAAATGATAGTAATCAATCAATCAATCATTTATTACCCACAACTACAAGACAACAAGTAGTACAAGTGGAGTATAAGCATAATAATAAAAAAGAAAAACAAAAAAGAACATCAACAAACACTACCAATTAAATTAACTAAGAAAAGAACTGTAAAAGACCGTGGTCAGGGCCAATATTACAAAATGCATCAGCAGAAAGCTTTTTGTGTAGGTCACCGAGCTTTTGAGTTACATCCGTAACATAAAAATTTTTAACTAACGATATTGTAATAACTAAGAAATTGTAATGATAATTAGGTTTGGGATTTTGACCTGGATAGGGTCATCAATGCTTACAATGCCAAAAAAAAAAAAAAAATGAATTTCTGCGATATGTATTTCATTATGACAAAAGACAAACCGGGGCAAAAGTTGACGTTCAACGCTTTATAAAAGCTACAAGCAATGAAATAGCTATAAATAGCGAAGTGAGAATCGCAACAGCTGAAGAAAATGCCATAGAGCAAACGACAGTGAGAATCACATTGAATTGTAAACACAATTTTAAACAGTGATCCGTGGCTGGAAACTGGAAAAGACGTATTTATTATCTGTAACGCATTAAGAAATTATATGAGATGATGTATTAATCTGAACTGCTAAAGTAAAAGGCGTGGAAAAACTTTCTGAGGTATGGATGAACAAAAATGGACAATGAAATCTACAGTTGAAAAACAAGGAACAGAGATGACTGGCCCAAAACAACGATCTAAAAAAAAACAACCTAAACTTGTAACACAAAAATGTTATGATTTTTTCAAATAAATTTAAACAAAATTAGCACCTAAAAATTAGCTTTTGCCCAGGGCAGAACCCAACTAGTTAAAGTAATGTAACAAAAGCTTGATAAAAACTTATTACCTGAGTAGAGCTTGCTTTTCAACAAGGAATCTCCGTTCTTTTTCAGCGACATTTTTCCTATGCAATTCCGTTAATCTTGTAAGACAAGCATCATGATCCTCATGAAGACGATGAATAAATTGATCCTCCTAAAAATTATCCATTAAACAAAGGGTAACAAAGGTGTAACAAGTAGACTTGTTACCAGGAGCAACAGATAGACTTCAGAGGTTTAAGGGGATTCAACACCTTAAAATCATTTTGCGAGACTCAGTGTCGGTTGACCGTCTCAAAGACAAAAGATCCATTAGCAAATTCTCCAAGGACACTAGCTACCATTGAGAGCTATGAGCTGTTTGAATATGAAATGTGACTCAAAAGAAAATAAAATTTTACCTCCCATGTAAGTAAGGTTTTCAATCAAAGCAGATAGCACCACAGGGAATTCCAAAAACTGCCAAATTGCTCAAACGATATTTCCTATGAGATGAGTTTTGGCGCTTTCGGGGTAGATATATTAGAACATTTTTAGGAGTTGTCCTTTCCTGAACTTTAAAAAGAAAATCTTGCTACATTTAATAAAAAAAAATAAAATAAAAAAATCATACTTTTTAATGATATAAGTTTCACTAAAACTAAATATCTTCGGCAAAAAACGGAAGAATTTGAA
Organism: Artemia sp. Qi Xiang Cuo; assembly: GCF_049724085.1. Classification (NCBI taxonomy): domain Eukaryota; kingdom Metazoa; phylum Arthropoda; class Branchiopoda; order Anostraca; family Artemiidae; genus Artemia; species Artemia sp. Qi Xiang Cuo. Next base: position 81,820,605 of record NC_142797.1, read on the forward strand.
TAGTTTTTCTAAGATTTTTGGGATAGTAGGCGTCAGCTTTTAGTGTCTATTGTTTATTCGGATCTCTAATATCCAAGCTGTACATGTTACGGCAAGACCGCCATACCAATTCTAAATAGTTAAACAGCTTATAATGGACGAGTTTGGGTGATCCATCAACGTATCAAATTTAAGAACCATTCTTTTTGTCAACGAGAACCGCATTGAACAATTCAGTTAAGGTTCTTTCCTTTAAACATTCATAAGAAATTATCTCTGACAATCAATCATGAAGAACCCTGGAAAACTCATTCAAATTACATTTCCTGTGAAATATAATCCATCTTTTTTGAACCAGTTTGATGAATCCCCTCCCATAAAGGAAAAAATCCAGTGTACGCACAAGATCTAATGCGTGCCCATGCCTGTCTATGCATTAGTCTTGGGAAATGCTACATCCAGTATTTTGTTGGTTGGGGGGGGGGGGGGGGGTACACAAAAAAATTTACAAAACACGTCAAAATTTCTTTATATCCTTTTTTACTTTTTTTAAGAGTCAGACAAAAATTTCGAAGGAAGGATCAAACGCGGTAAGCCCCCCTCTCCCTAGGATATGGCCTTGGTCTTATACTAAACTGTCACTCTCCACACGTGACTAAAGTAGGCTACAGTATAAATTATAAGCCATCTCTAGGAGGGACACACTAACGCCAATAGGGATGAGATTGAGGAACTGAAATATTCACCTTTTAAATTTTCAGTCCAATTCCTATGGAAAAATTGGACTTCAAAAATTTGATTGTCGAAAGTTTTTTCTAATAACAGATTTCCTTATGTCAACATCTTTAGTGTTTTAAAATATGGTTTAATTAATTTTTCTTTTTGTGTTTTGCACAGCTTTTTGCATGTTTTTCCCCTAAAAACTCATTGCAAAGCGGAACCTTTGATATCGTTACTGCAAAAAAACTTCATTCTCCTCTACAAGTTTGAGCGTACAATCCTACTCTAACACAAGTGTAGCTTACTGAAACCAATATACAATTGAAAAGTAGAAAGTTTTTTATGTCATTTTCTTATACCTTGCAGACATGGGATTTTCACTTGGTTTTTGTGCCTTATAAGCCAATTATTATAGATATAGATACATAAATAGGTCTCACCCTGAAAAGGGAGAGTGAGCCAGAGAATGTTGTTCGGGGGGAGGGTTGAAAGCATTAAATTATATTTTTAGGCAATCATTTCTAAATATTAATTAGAGGAGAGTTACCGTCCCCCTATTTGCAGATATACTTACCAAAACGTACAGAGAGAAGAGTTCTCTTTCAAAGGCCAAATGCCCCTCATGACCTCCTCCCAAAGAAATCCTCAATTATCCACCATACTAAGCCCTAATACTTACAGAATTTTCTTGTTTTCCACTAATAAAAGGAAACATTTTAGTTCCATACTTTAGCATTTCTACAACAAAGTATTGATAATAAAAAAAATTCTCATTTGTCTATTATTCAGTGATTTAAATTTTTGGGTTCTTCTATTTGCAAAAATCAAACTTAAAAGTAATTTACATTTTTAGCAAATTACAGCAACCCTCCCCTATGTAATCCTCCTCTATCCCCTATCCAGTAACCCTTCCCTATGTAAATTTTCCCTATGTAAATATACGACAGTTTTTATCATTAGAATGATTATTTTTTTATTATGTATTTTTTGTAGCTCATTCTTGTATATCTACGATTAGCTTATAAAAAGCTAATAAAGTCATTTCCAATGCTTTGATCCTTGTGTAGTCTATATTTAGAGTTTTTTCCAGGTGAATACATCAGACAGTTTTTTCTTGAGTGGAGAGGAGGGGGTATAAAATACCAAAATAGTATATTTTTATTTGTAATAAGTAATTGTTATAAATAGAGAGTGATTTAGGTCATGGAGAGAGAGAGAGAGAGAGAGAGAGAGAGAGAGAGAGAGAGAGAGAGAGAGAGAGAGAGAGAGAGAGTGTGGAAAGTGAGAAAAAGAGGTAATAATAAGAGAAAATAACTTTACCCTTTCTCCATGCTCAATCTCCATCATTTCTTTCTTTTGCTGGAAAGATCTCTTTCTTTGGTCCTTTGGTAAAAGTTCTGCTTCTTGTTTCGCAAGTTTAATCTCCTGCTTAAGCCCTTCTCTGAACATCTTCAGCTCTTTTTCCTACAAAAAAAGGGCAGAGTTAAGCCGGCTCCCAAGTAGACAATCCGAGCAGAGTTAAGCCAACTAACTCTTACTGAAGATGCACAGTAAATAAAATATTTACTATCTACTTCTTCGCCATTGAATTTTACAAAGACTACCTCGCAGTTTGTGGATGGATAGGGTTGTAATTTCGTTCAACGAAGTTCCTATAGTGTTGTTCCTATCTGATGAGGTTCTCATTGGCGTTCATATTTCTTTTTTTTTCAACAATTGTGAACTTTTGGAAGAATAACTACCTTCCAGGAAGCTATGATGTCGGTAGACTCCAGGATGAGAATTTGAGAGAAACCTTCCACGAACAATTGAATGCTAGACTGGAGAGTTTAAAATTTGACAACGTAGAAAACGGATGGAATATTCTAAGAAAAATGATTTGTGAAGCATTAGGGAAGAAAGTTAGGAACGCAGCTAGGATGTTAGTAACAAGACTTTCTGTTAAATTGAGAAGAGTAGCGGCTTGTACAAGAACTATCTGAGTGATAGATTATATGAAAATAATAGAAATGTAAAGAGAGGAGAAATAATTAAAATATGAACTAAGGAGGTAAGAAGTAGTGGCCACTGATAAAATTAATAAAGACCTGAAAGATGCAGGTAGACGGCATAATAGCAAAATATTGTAATGGCATGTTAATAAATGGAGTAGTCAATCTGGAATTGTCCCAGTTAATGAAAGGAACAGGGCCATAATCAATGATAAGAGAAGAGTTAAAGGGAAATGGAAAGAGCATTTTGAGAATGTGTTAAACCGGGATAGAGTTACAGGAAAATAAAAAGGAGAATGAACAAGTTTGTGACATCTTGATTGTGAAGGAAGATTTATTGTGTCAGATAGAATTAGTGACATAAAGATTAAAAGATTAAAAGCTAAAAGTGACTAAAAAGACTAAAAAATAATAATGCCCCAGGCGCTGATAGTGTGGTAAAAGAGTTCCTTAAATAATGTGGTTATGAGGTTAGAAATAAGCTAATGAATATTATGAATATAATTTTTGACAAAGGGGAAGTACCTGGCGATTTTAGGAAAACCCTAATCAACGCTCTGTGTAAGAAAGGTGAGTGCGGTATATAGAGGCATTAGCTTGGTTTTTGTAAGTGGTAAATTACTCAGTATGATGATACTTTTTAGACTTAGAGATGCTGTAGACAAAGTTTTAAGAGAAGAACAGATTAGTTTTAGGAAGGGTAGAGGATGTGTCAACCAAATTTTTACTCCCAAGTTAATAATAGAGAATTGCCTCAGTCATTAAACACCTTTAATCCTCAGTTTTGTATATTATGAGCAAGCGCTTGATCCAGCTGATAGAAGAGTTTTAGCGATGGTTTTACCCTGGTATGGTATACCAGACAAATATATTAAAGTGATTCAATCAGTATTAAATCAAGAGTTAAGCAGGGTTTTGTTCTATCCCCATTTATATGAACCATTTTGATGGACATTGTCTGAAGGAGCATAGCAAAGGTAAAGGGAGGACATGGAATCAAATGGTGAAACTTTATGCTGATAATTATGCTGATAATTTAAGCATCCTAGATGAAAGTGCAAGCAAAATGAATAAACTTTTAGAGGTTTTGCGAGTTCAGGGAGCTAGAATAGGTTTGAAAATTAATATTAGGAAGACTAAGTCACTAAGGCTAGGAATAAGTGAAGATGAAAAGGTGATACTGGGTAACAAAAGATCAATCAAGTCGACAGCTTCACTTACCTTGGTAGTATTATTAGTAAAGACGAAGGGTGCCGTGAAGATGTTAAAAGTAGAATATAAGAGGTCCAGGGTGTTTTTTCACAGTTGAAAAAAGTTTGGAAGAGTAGAAAGATAAGTCTTTGAACTAAGATTACAGTATTGGAAGCTAGAGTGATGAGAGCGGTCAAGTATGGTTCTGGTTCTGAAGCAAACGCGCTCCAAAAAATAGAAGGAAGATTTACTAGATGTTTTCCAGAGAAATTGCCTACGGATTCTTTTGGGTACCCAACTGACTGACCGTATATCAAAAAGTAGGCTGAATGAAAAGTGTGGTTCAATCCCGATTTCTAGGGCTATAATGGGAGAAAGAGTGAGAAGGCTAGGGCACGTTCTGCAGATGAAGGATGACAGATTGCTAAATATTGTCCTTTTCGGCCATCCTTCTAAGGGCTAAACGACACTCAGGTCGTCCTCGGTTGGGCTGGGATGAGGTCGTAAGGAAAGATTTTAGGGAAATGGGAACTTCTTGGGAGGGTGTAGAGAGGGAAGCTTTGAATAGATTAGGACGAAGGAGGAGCATGTGCACCTGTGTTGGCCTCAGGCGGCTTGGTGCTGTGGTGAGTTGTCAGTAGTAGTATTTCTTCAACATAACTACGCCTAAATGATTATTTCAACTTTAACTATGATATTCATACCTGATTAATCCTAATTTGCTTTGACTGAGCCTTGATACTAGCTTCGTGCAGTTGTTCCTCTCTTTCCATTTGAGCTTTCTGAGCTTTCAACATGATATCCAACTCAAGGTCATAGTGCCGCAGAATTTGATTTTTCTCTTGCTCAAACTTCTTCTCCTAAAATTGATTATTATTTACTAAAACGTAGTAGCATAAAAAAAATATTAAAAGGACCTTGAATAAGCTTTGATTGTTTCTTAAAATATGAATTAAAAACCTTTCCAAAAATTTTTTTTTTTCAAAAGATAAATAAAGAGCTACATTGAACCAAAGAGGAGCAGAAACTACTATCAATGAATAAATTAGACCCAGGACGACCAAACTTCAGAATGAACAATCAGGTCAAAATTAAAACAAACATAAATTACCACAAAGAGGAGTAGGGGTAACACCCCCTCAAAAATAAATTAATAAAGTTTGAACAACCCCCTCCCCCGAAATGTTTGTCCGACCCGTAAAGAACATAACAAAAATGAATATAAACAAATTTTTGATGCGTTTTTAAAAGTTTTCTTTGTACCCCCCCCCCCCCCCGAAATTTTTTTTTGTTATCCCCCCCCCCAAAAAAAAAATTAAAAAAAAAACTATGGATACGGCCCTGAGTGTACTATTTACAAAGTTTTGGATACTGCGCTCTATCATTTGAAAGGGGTACTCGGTTAAAATCACTGGATACCACTTTTAAGTTTTTCTTAATAATTTCTTACAAATTTTCACAAATATTCTCTAAAGTCGCTAGCGGCTCCTCTACGTGTACTATGGTACTGAATACTATGTAGAATCTGTAGGTATTCATATGTAACGGAGTTAATTTATTCAATTATTAGAAAGCAAATTATAAGCTAGAATAATAAAATAGTGTTATCTATAAAGTTTTGAGTGCTACATTCTATTATTTGAAAGTGATATGTGCTTGAAATAACGCGTAATTCCGCTGCTTTCAAGTAATTCTATGTCAAAAATAGGGTCAACTTCAAAATGGCGCAGTCCACATAGAAAATCACCCTAACGGTTCCAAAATTTACTATTTGAGACCGACAAAAGTTTTAAGAGAAATAGACACATATCTCTTCACATATTCTATCCAATACCAATCATCTCCATCAAATAACATTTTACTCTGATCGATTTGGATTCTAAGAGAACCTTTAGTTAAACAGCATCACAGAATATTTGTGCGTTTCAATTGGCAACAAACTTACCTGCTGCGCCCTTAGGATTAGGGAGTGGGCTTCAAGGTCCTGCATTTGCTTTTGTTCGATTTTCTGCAGCATTTTAAACTCACGTAACTCCTGCTTTCTAAGGAAAAGTTCGTCGTGGACTTTCGTTCCAGCTTCGTCTGTATATATAACCTGAAAAGAACAGTCACAAATCAATAAGTTATTGCATAGTTATTATACAGGCATCATGATTACTATATAAAATTCATTAAAAACAACTTTTCCACAACATAAGTTTGCCAAAAAAATTTAAATATGACTTATTAAAATAAGTCATACTCAAAACCAGCAGAAGGGTGCCCTTCGAACACTTTTACTCTTAAAAAGAGAACTAGAGCATCTGATTACAAATCCAATGAGCCCCCTTAGAAGCTTATATGACCATGCTTTCTATAAAAACTAATATATCCCCAGAGCATAACTAATAACCCTTGCCCTGAGGGCTGGAGTGATTTGTAACCCTCAAAGACACAATTTCCAGACCTTTCGAATACGTTGAACAAAATGGCTCTCTCAAAATTTTGATTGGAAGTGTTTTGGGGAAATGACTGGCGCGGGGGGGGGGGCGAGAATGATCGCTTCGGCCTTCCCTTATAGATGTGACGCCGCGGACTAGTAGTAATTGTAGTAGCAGTGTTAGCATACAAATATTCCCTTTTTGATAATGACCCTTATCATTTCTTGAAAGTTCTAAATTGATATGCCCAGTCATTCATGATTTACGCTCTTTTTGACAATCCGTGAAGACATAACATGTTTTGATTTAGTTTAGCACTCTCCTCAACATTCTTTGAAAGGCTCACCTGCTTTACCTTAGTCTGTTTGGAAAACGAAGTTCAAACATGAAAACCTTTTTCAGTGACAATGTTTGGGAAAATGGTGGGCGTACGAGAGGGTTTAGTTGCCCTCGAATCACTTTCGACTATTAAAAGGGCACTAGCCCTTCCAATGTCCAATCAAATGAGCCTTTTTCAAAGTTTCTACGAGAACAAATGACCTTCTCAAAATTTCTATCAGACGCATTTCGTGAAAATTCGAGCTGTATCCATCCTCCTATCACTCTGAATCTCAAAGAGGGCACTGTATTTTCTGACTAGTAATCCAATAAGCCTCCTCAAAAGTTTATACGATCACCCTTGCTGTAGGAACCTTATTTACCCCCAGTGCATAACTTACAACCCTTGCCCTAAGGGCTGTAGGAGGTTTGTCATCATCAAATACATAATTTCCGGACTTTCTACTACGTTGAAAAATATGGCTATCTCAAAATTTGGATTGGACGTGTTTGGGGAAATGATGGGCATGGGAGGGAGGTTAGTTGGCCTCCAGTCACTTCTGACTATTAAAAAGGGCACTAGCCCTTTCAATTTCCAATCGAACAAGCCTTTTCAGAAGTTTCTACGAAAACAAAAGGTTCCATAGTTTCTACGCCATTCCATATTTCTATCATATTCATTTCAGGAAAATACGATGTGTGGGGAGGGGGCCGAGGGATATCCGACCTTCGATCACTTCTAATCTTATATAAGGTACTAGAACTTCTCATGACCAATCCAATGAGCCCCCTCACAAGTTTCTACGATCTCCCTTTCTAAACAACTTTATATGCCCCCAGGACATAACTTATGACCCTTACACTAAAGGCTGTGGGGGGGGGGGGGTATCATCCTCAAAGACATCACTTTCAGAACTTTCAACTACGTTGAACAAAATGGCTATCTCAAAATTTTGATTGGATGTGTTTGGCAAAATGGTGGGTGTGAGAGGGGTGTTAGTTTTACTCCAATCACCTTCGACTATTAAAAAGGGCAGAAGTCCTTCCAATTTCCAATCGAATGAGCCCATTTCAATGTTTCTATGACAACGCTTTCAATAAAACTTTATACACCCCCAGGGCATAACTTACAACCCTTACCCTGAGGGCTGTGGGGGAGTGTCATCCTCAAAGACATAATTTCTGGACCTTTCAACTACGTTGAACAAAATGCTATCTGAAAATTTTGATTTGATGAGTTTGGGGAAGGGTGGGCGTGAGAGGGGGGTTACTTGCTCTCCATTCGCTTTCGACTATTAAAAAGGGCATTAGCTCTTTCAAATTTCAACCAAATGAGTCCTTTTTGAAGTTTATAAGACAAGACTTTCTATAAAAAACCTCATGTGCCCCAAGGGCAGAACTTACAACCCTTGCCCTGAGGGCTGTGTGGGGGGGGGTGTGTGTGTTAACCTCAAAGACCTAATTTCCGGACCTTTTAACTACGTTGAACAAAATGGCTATCTCAAAATTTTGATTGGATGTGTTCGGGGAAAGGGTGGGTGTGAGAGGGATGTTAGTTTTCCTCCAATCACTATCGACTATTAAAAAGGGCACCAGCCCTTCAAATCTCCAAGCGAATGAGCCCTTTTCGAAGTTTCTACGACAACTCTTTCGATACAAAGTGCCCTGGTCTAAACAAAAAAATAATACATTGTGCCAACATCGTTCTTTACATAGGTAGTGCTATTGCGCTGCCTATGATATTATTATACACTAGTTATACATTTCCAACGAGAAACAAATTTTCCAAGGTCATCCACAACTCAAGCTTTGTTCCATAAAGAACCCCAAGAACTTTGCATTCAACAAAGAATGCCTTCTAAAAGCAAAAACACCAACTACAACTCTTGACTACTACTCAAAGTATTCTCACCATTCAACCCCACTTTCCCAAATCAAAAATTGTCAATTGTTCTTGCTTTAACATCTAATAAATTTTTTGAAGGCAAATTTTAATCTTCAGTGGGGGACTAGGAGTTACCCAAAACCCTCAAGTACTGCTTAAACGTACAACTAAAACCAAAGTGTGAGGGGGGAGGGCTTAAATCCCTGATTAATAATTTAACAAAAACTAATATTACAAACCTGAGATGTGGTAGTAGTCACAGCTACGCCATCTATTACAAATTTGCGTGTCCTCCGTCGTGTTTTTCTCAATCGTCGCTTTTCTTCTTCAGCAGCCTGAGATGCATCGGATCCCTTTCTAACTGGAGGCTACAAATATATAAAATTTATTAAACTCCAATTTTAATTTATGAGAGGAATGAAAAAAAAATGAAAAAGTATAGTGAGCTAGTCGAAAAAAATAATAGGAAATTATTTTCTAACGATAAATCAGATGTAAATAATACCTTGAGTGAAAGAAAACTAAATTTTGAATAATTCTTCATTTTTGATTCATCAGTTATGCATGAGCTATTTAAAAAAAAGAAGACTTTTCCATTCATAAATTGTCGTTAGTTTTTGCTGATTTTTAGGAAACCAGCAACATTTTAGCTCTTTAGAAAAGCATATCCTAGAAAAAACATTTTTCTGAGAACAGTAGTTTTCAGTTATATTTTTTTTCAGGCTGTCATTATAATAAAAAGACAAAAAAATTTCATGAAATACAGAATTAATCTTTAGGTTTGTCAATTTTAAATAGCCTCATAATTAAATGATTAAAATCTTAATCGTGAAAACCTTTAGAGAATCGTTTCATCGAAAAGCCATTTTTTGCTTAGAAAACTATTTTGTGCTTTGAGTCTTTTATTTTTAATTTGCCTTAGTTTGCCGTTTTTTCAGGAGAATAACTTATTTTTAAAATCTAGAAATAATTATTAGTGTTTCTACGTCAAAATCTACCGCTATGCCTAACAAACTAACCGAAAAATCTCATCACTTACACAACTTGCAAACTAACAGCTTATCATAAAATCGAGCCTCAACGTGCAAATTTTAGGAGTGGATTTTCAAAATATCAGAGAGGCGAAACATAAAACCCAATTTGACTTAAGAAACCTCCCTTTAAAATTCTGAAATCTATTTTTGGCAGTTTATGTCAGACCTTTGAGGCCACAAATTGACAAATGAGGCACCATTTCGAAACAGGGCCAACAACCCGCTAATAAGAAATAGCGATTATAAGCCAGATTACAAATGGCTTTAAACTCTATAAATACGTTCACTTTTGTAACGAAAAGCTATTTTACCATCTTTACATATTATTTTCTCTTTTTCAGACGTATTCTTTTTCCTTTCTGAAGTGCAATCTTATTTTCTCTCTCTACCCATTCTGCTACATTGAGCTATATATGGAAAACTAAACACAAAACACAAGACCGAGGTAAGGTCCCAACAGAAAGGGTAGTGGTCTGGTTTGGGGAAGTTAACCTTAGATCTCTGATGTATAAAGAGAAATTCATATTGCCAATAAAAAAAAGCAAGGAAAAGAAGAAAATTAAAATAAAACAGCCTAAGGCATGTTAAAACTGGGAAACCAGGGAATGCCCTGCATCTACGGTTTTTTTTTCTCAAAAAAGATTATAATTTTGGTTTTTCATAGTGTCATCTTTTTACTTAAATATTGTTCTAACTTCAAGCCATTGAAATTTGATTTTATATTCAACTCAATTATGAAATCACAATCTAAAGAAAATAAAAGATAGAAGAATAAAAAGAGAAATGAGTAAAATAAAAAAAATTATAAATAAATAAAAAATAAAAGAATAAAAGAAAAAAGGGTAAAAATATAAAATAAAAGAATATACTTGTCTTTGTTCTGGTGTAAATAGAGAGTCCTTACTCCGGAGTACAACATTTTCGTCTTCCCCTTGGTGCAAAGATAGTCGACTAGAATCACTTCCAGCAGATAAACATGAGCTTGTTTCACCATCAGATCTTAAAACAAAAAAATGTTGATAGTCATGAACATAGAATCTTGAGATCACTAGACTTGAAATAATTGGCGTTGAGGATAGAGGTTCAAGTCCTGGTTATTCGGTTTGGAACGGGGTCAATGGCGTGACTGTAAGCTCAGCCAGAGTCGACCCAGCTCCATATGGGTACGGGATGAAATCTGGAGAAGGTAAACAGGAAGGGTGTGCGATATTACAGGATGGCAGGCCCCAAACCCCCATTGCAGTTCCTGGCTGAATGGCCATGAAACGGAGATGAGCACTGCCAGTAGGAACTGTAAAGTCCAGCGCCGTGTTCTTTACCTTTTAACCTTTACCAGTAACATGATTTGATTACTCTGAAATATCTGCATTAATTACTGAAACAATTGTCGAAGATAATTCTTGTTACAATTATAATTAGACATAGAAATTATATTTATACTTTTTCAAAAACAACGAAACTTAATTATAAAAATAATAATACTAGACTAATAAATAGATATGACTGTTATGGAGGATTCATTAATAAAGCAAATCAACTTCTCTTTTTTTGAAACGAAAATTCAACGATTACGCTGAAATTGTTATTGCCCATAAATATATAAAACGGTTTTGCAATAGACTAAATAAGAAAAAAAGAAAATACAACACATATAAAACAACACAAACAGAACGTAAACTAGCCCTCAATCATTGCCTGGAAAAAATAGGATTTAGAAATTGATCTAGACGATCAAAAAATCTTGCCCAACACTGCCAACCAGCCACTCAGCTCTAAGTCTCAGCTAAAGCCAGGGGTTCCACCAAACCTTAAGTGGCGACCAGTTAAGTATTCCCGGGCCACAAGGGGATTCCTAAGATATATTTTGCATATCGAAAATACTTAGACCAGATACCTTTTTTCGCCAGTGCACATAAAGATGTTTTAGAAAGAGCGAAGAGCAACGATATACAGAAGAGCGAAAAAGTTGTAGACTCTGGCTAGTATATGCCTCTTGTATCGTGCTCTGAAGCAACCAGGAAGTCTAAATGATTTCCACAGCTTTTCACTAAGATGTGCAAACAACAGGCAGCAGAGGAGTTAAATTGAGGACGAATAGTTTTCCACTGAGACGAGAAGAAAATACTTAAGGAAGAGGCAAGGGCAGGATGATCCTTACCTTACTTACCCGTGTGTGGAAACAGAGATAAGACTGTTGGTCATATGATGGGTGAGTGTGAAGAATTGAGTGAGTTGAGAAAGGAAGTGTAAGGAGAGTGTAGGCTTGATGAAAAATGGCTGGGGAGAGTAGTGAAGGAAGGAGAAAAGAATACTTACTTCGTGGATGTCCTTCTCACAAGATTTGATCGTGGCTTATTTTTATCACTGTCGAAAGAATCACTTCGGGAAGATGAAGATGGAATGTCTTGTCGACACTCATCCTTTGCCACACCGTTAACATTCTAGAAAAGGAGGGAAAATATGAATATAATTACACTCAAATGCTTTATTTTTACGAAGAATAAACACTCAAGATAGACAAAAACTGTAAAACTGAATTGGGTCCACTCATTTTTTAACTTGAAAAAAAATTCATTTGCCAAAAAGTTTCCCTTTTTTCACGATTCAATTCCTTTTTTCGATTCAAAAGATAACAGTAAAATGCCGTTCATCTTAAATTAAGGTGCTCAGTTGGTTTTTCATAGCAACTGAAACCTGAAAAACACATCTCTTTTTTTCTCTTGCCAAAAAGCTTCCTTTTTCCAGGAAAAGCAATTTTCAGTTAATTTTTCAGCTTTAATCAATCCCACACCAAACCCCGCTCCCTTCAAAAGCAGATTGCTAACCATACCCATGCTACTCTTACCCTTGTTAGCCATTCTCCACTATGAACCAAAATGATGTCAGTGGTTCTATCCTATTTACTATTATCTCATTCAAAATATATGAGTAAAATGTCAGTTGGGGCGCTCAGTCGATCTTTGACGGCGATTGAAATTGAACAGTCATTTCGATCTGTTGATGTCTATGTTCTATAATCGAATGTCCATTTTCGGATTGGCTAATTGATTCAAAAAGCTCTTGAAACATTTTGTTTTAATTTTTTAAGAATTTTAGGAAGTCTTTTAAACAAATCTTCAGAATGTTATACATTTTTGGGAGGAGCATTATGCACCCGAACTTGCATGTTGTTACTAAAAAGATTATATGTACATATATATATAACTTTCCTGACCACTCATCACAGTAGTCACATATATTCCTGATCAGGGATCACACATTACGATCACTTCTTGTTCCTTTAAATGCCATTTAATCAGTAAAGCCAGCTTCTAAACATGAAATGAGAATATTTACTGGCATCAAATTGCTAACTCAGTGACTTAATAATTTGTCCATCAAACATCGTCCTTGACCCTACATTTGCCCTTCACAAAATTTACATAAAATGAGAACATTAGTGTTTTGGCCAAGGGAAGTGTTTAGAAGATGGGCGTATTAGACTCAAATGTCCCTCTCCAGATGTATACTGTATTGCAAACGTGTCCTGAATGCTACAGAAAAGTGTGTATTATGCTAATTTCAGTAATCTATTTTGAATTTTGAGAAATGAAATATTCAGAAACTGTTATTTGCAACTTTGGAAATGTATATTTGTGTTTTTTATAATTTCATTCCTTTTTTTTACTCGATAGATTCGTATAAATATAAGTGACAACTGTACCAAAGAACCATCAACTGTACCAAAAGACACCCCACATGTACCCCCAAACAATATGTTTAATGTCAACCCCCCCCCTAGCCCCAAAACTCCTAGATTCACCCCTCATGACTGTATTAATACGTTTTACTAAGTTTTTTGCTTAGTTCAGACACAGTCGAGCAAGATATCTCAGTCTGCAGCAATATAATACACACCAGGAACCCAACAATTTGACAGAGTGACCAGTCGATATTACAATGCCAATAACCATGTACAGGGTATCTAACTAGCCAATCAGGGTATCTAACCATCTACAGGGTATTTGACAGAGTCACCAATCGATATTAAAATGCCAATAACCATGTACAGGGTATGTAACTACCCAATCAGGGTATCTAACCATCTACAGGGTATTTGACAGAATCACCAATCGATATTAAAATGCCAATAACCATGTACAGGGTATCTAACTACCCAATCAGGGTATCTAACCATCAACAGGGTATTTGACAGAGTCACCAATCGATATTAAAATGCCAATAACCATGTACAGGGTATGTAACTACCCAATCAGGGTATCTAACCATCTACAGGGTATTTGACAGAGTCACCAATCGATATTAAAATGCCAATAACCATGTACAGGGTATCTAACTTAAAATTCGCACCCCAATTATGCCAATTGAGATAAATGGCTATGGTCTAAATTTGTCATAAGCCGACTTTTAAAAAAAAGAAAAAAAGTTAACATCACCAATACATCTGCTTTTGTAATAGTTAATGCTTACCAATTACTGTTCTATTTCAAATGAATCGGATTTATGCCCCTTCTTACACCCCCCAACAATTCGAACCAAACCTGTTCTCTGAAGTATCTTTTTAGCTATGGTGAATCATCCCTACTGCGCAATTAATGCCTCGAGGTTTGTTTCACAAACTACGCAATTAAAGAAGGAAAGAAAATGGCGCAGCCAAAATTAAGGGAAAATTAATAATTATTACTAGGGGGAAAGAGAATAATTAAGGGACCAAAAGAAAAGAATCTGGGAAGGGCATTTATCTGAAACAAACTAGGACCAACGGTCCTAACATTAACCCAACTAACTATTGTATCCTGCATTGAGGGGGGATGGGATCCTTTAGGTAAGTTTGTGAATATGTTGTAAACGTTTCGAAAGTTCTCAAGCAAAACAATTCATAGAAGCCACTGAAATTAAACAAATACACATTTTAAAAGAGCAAATTTCTTTGCAAATAGCAAAGAAAATCACATTTATAAATGATTAACGAATTTATAAGTCAACCAGATTTTTCTATAGTACACAGAAAGTTTTATGTATAACAAGTGAGCCATTAGGGCGAAGGAAGCTTCAACTCCCTACCTCCCCCCCCCCACTGGGGCAGTGCCGACCTTAACCATTAAAGCGAAAAGGATTTTTATAGAATCCTGCTCAATTCCAGGATATCCTACTAAACTCAAGTTCTAATTCTCCTGTACTCAATACAAATAAATCTAATCCAGGGAAAACAAATTCTTATTTCCCTCAATTATATCCAGGGGAAAACTAACTACAACTTTTATGTGTTTCAGTACGAGTAACAATAATGATACGTTCAGACACACCGTTAACAGACTTTATCAGCCTGCAAAAACGCTCATAAATCAACGCTGAAGTGCCCAGAGTATAACGATGAAATAATGAAAATTCATTTTACATCGGTGCGATAGAATGTGTCAATAAACACGAATAGACGTTATATGATGAAATATGACATATGATGATAAATGATGAGACATGAAACAGATTTATCCGCTATAACGGATAAACAAATATTAAAAATTATAAAATATTAAATAAAAAAAAGAAATATTAAATATTAAAATCAAATATTAAATAAAAAAATTATGTAATATTAAATAAAAAAGGAACGGTCAATAACAACGTTTTAAACTTAACCGTTCTCTCAGAAGACGGTTATCGTAAGGGCAGGGGTTCGAGTCCAGGTGTCGCCAAATATTCGGTTTGGAACGGGGTCAGTGGTGTGACTCTGTAGGCTCAGCCAGAGCCGACTCAGTTCTAAATGGGTGCTTGGAGAAACCTGAGGGAAAAACACGGAAAGCCTCGGATAAGTCGCATCCTAACCAGCTTTGTACTTTCGGCGGAAGGCAGAGAAACAGGAGATGCCTGCAATGCCTGTGCTGTGTGGTCAGCATTCGATTTTTTTTTTTTTTTTTTCACAAAATTGACTCCGGGTGTGTCTTAGGAGTCAACTATAATTATTGATTATTAATAATTTATTATTCTTTATGTATGAATATAAGTTCAGAATGGACTCAGTTTTACACCATTTTAAGTATTATAAGAACTTTAGCGGCTAAATTTGTTGCCATCTACCATTTCAGGCTGACCATAGTAACAAATAAATATTGATTAATTAATGATACTGGAACACGTTCTAAGCGTATAGAATTGTAATGGCAGTACTAACATTATACTTTCCAAATAAAATATAAAATCATTACAAATAAAATCCTTTAATCGAAAAACTTAACTGAAGCTAGTTTTAAATAAAAGAGTTCTAGTCTTAAATGACCAATCATACAATTATCATAGACTGATTATTCATGACCACAGATCTAAGGTCATTTGACACTAATTTTGACAAGTGATCTCTATTTTTAATGGATTCCGAAAGATTCTTTTGAAGTTTCCAAAAGATTTTGGAAAATTTCAGATGTTCCAACGGCATATGAATTTTTGCAACTCTTTAAAATTATGAGGCGTGAGGACAGTGTTCAGAAAGCCGTCATTCACTTTGATTTTTTTTTAGAAATCCACGACGTAGCCTAGGGAATTCTAAAAGGTGCCTCGTAACCAATTAGAAGGATAATTACCGCCAAAAAAAGGGCACCAATAATGTCTATATCATATAAAAAAACTTTTTAAAAAACGTCTCTCAAAAATCAAGACGAAGTCCGAAAAAAAGAAACATAGCCAAAGCCTGAAACATAAACCAAGCAAATGATTCACCAAACCCTGAAACGAAGTGACAATTATATCTCACAGGACTAAAAGCCCCCGTGTGTAGAATTTTCCTTGTTCTCCAGTTTTAAGGGACAATAACCCTCTTTTCTTCTATTATTACCATGTACTCAAAGAGTTAGTATTTCACTTGTTTGACCAAAAAACCAAAAAAGGTGTTATTTTAATAAATCATAGAAATAGTAATGTTGCAAAAAATATTTTCTTCAGAGATGGGAGAAATCAAAAGTTTGATTAAGAAAACTTTCTTTTATAAAACTCTTACGACCTCGTTAACCCAATTCAATTCCATGGCAACTCGATATAAGAAGATGTGGCCTATTCTTGACGCATATTAACTACAGACTAATTTGAAAGAAAGGATAATATTTAAATACAGCGGACAATAAACCATAACCAACCAACACAACTATTGCGTATCATGCTCGTGTATGCGGTTCATTTGCCGTACCTGTACATCAACCCAGGCTAGTTTAAGCATACCCAGTTTATTTTTACCCCTTGAGGAGACAGAGGAGGAATAGAGGAAGTTTTAAGGAGTATGTCTAAAAAGTGTTGGCCTGTCACAGTTGACAGCGTAAAGAGACAAATCAAGCAATCAATCTATTTATTTACATCACTCAGTAACAGTAGAGGGCTCATACTTTTTTATATTCTTTCTTATGATCTACGCCAATCCCTTTTTATGACTTCCTGCTTTTCATTTGGGTCCAGCTGAGTTGCCAAAACGTTGAGACAAAACCGAAATTAAAAGGTGCTTGCTAGACGATTAGGTGTTAGGAAATGTCCTAAATCAATCCCATTGCGGAATATTGGCCCATGGCGGAAGTCCAATTAGCAAGGGTATTTACAAGTGTGGAAACCGGCGGTAGTATTGAAAAAAAAACTACCAATACCATCAAGGGTTTGGCCTTTCTTGTAGCAATAAGGTAAATTAGCTTAATTGGCAAAATTAATGTAGTAATAAGTGTCTGATCTCAGTTTCTGAAAAAAACACACAATTACAAAGCTTGAAAAATATGCCAAGAAACACCATAGATGGCGCCGGTGCTTTGGTTGACATTAAAGCCAGTTTCAGCTCTTATAAGTTACACATACTTTTGCGGGAGCCAATAATGATTTAAATTAGGTATATGAAATTTTCAGCGATAGTAAATAGTGGAATACTTTTTCGCTGTTATTTCTGTTTGAAAAGCATCACTCTTTTTGCTGTAGGCAGTATCATATAGTGTTCTACACAGTGCTTTATAAATGTGAAGCAAAAAAGATACAGATACATTTAGGAAGGGGATTAAAACTCATAAAAGGGCATCGGAGCTCAATAAAAATTTACCATGGGTAGCCTACCAAATACCGTTTGTGCGAGGGTCTTCAAACAGCTCAAGAGCGAAAGTAACATTTTCAATTATTGTCGAGATCTTTAAGAGTTCTTCCGTAATTTCTAGTATCTTTCCATATAATTCACCTATCATATCCCCCCTTGGAATAAGTTCATGTGTATGAGCCTGAGAATAGCATTCTGGCGCACCAAAGTTGTCAGAGTTTATCTTAATTTTCAGGCTTAAATGTTTGAATTGAAATTTTGAAAAAAAAACTACTGACAGTTCAATTTAGTCACAAGTAGCCTAAAGCCGAACAAAAAAGATGATGCTTCAATGAAATGCAGCCCAATGACAGAAAAAATTCGATGACAGTTTTTCGAAAATCATACGAGACAAAACAAGATAACAAAACATAATCGGGCAAGCTGTTCGGAAGTCGTTTTAATAGCAAAACATATTAGTTAATGACACTTATTCAGGCATAGGCGAACGGTTAGGCTAGGCAAAGTTATTCGAGTTAGGGGGGTTAACCCACATGAGAAATAATGTATGCATAATTAGAATTCAAACCTTTGCATTACGTTTCTTATTAAATGAAAGGGCTTTGTCTCAGGTAAAGGGGCTATAAACCGGCCCGAATCACATTATCATACGTTTTATGCAACAGAATATACTTTTTTAAGCCACTTTTGTGAATTTTCAGAAAATAAATTGTAATTAAGAAGTTCCCGAGACATTTAGCAGTAAGGCGAACGAGACAACAGTACAGTACAGTTAACAGTATAGTATAGCTAATAATAGAGCCAGAAGTTTTTTTTAGTATAAGAAGCTTTTTAATAAATTTTAGTACTATCTTTTAGTACATTTTATTTTTACTACAAGAAGCTCATGTGATTTAACTTTGCAGATAGCACTATTTAGCAACACTTTCAAATTTAGATTTTTAACATAAATTTTACTAAAAGTTTTAAATAATTTCTTAAATCACACTGCCTTTCCATTTACAAATAAAACATTGAAAAACCAGCATACTTTTTCAAATAAGTTAGTAGACAAACAAACTAAAATATAAAAACAAAATTTTAATAAAAAAAAAAAAGGCCCGAAAATCTCGGTTTCACGTCCGGAAGCCTTTATCAACGAAAAAAAAAATTATCTAGATTGAACAGAACATATAAAGGAAAGAAAAAAGAGAAACAAAAAAACCCACATACGTCTATTAATATGTGCTTTTTTCCACTGTTATCCAAGGTGGCATTCGTATATGGATATTTTCATTGTGCTTTTTTCCTGTTTCTAACAGTAACCATGTAGTTCATGTGCTCTTAATCTAGAGTACCTTAATCTAGATACTTAATCTAGACAGTTCCGAATGTTCAAAAATCAATCCTACTCAGTCAAAACCCATCCCCCCATTGAACTTCCTAGCTGAAGGGCCTTGAGACAGAGATCAGCACGGCCGGTTCGAACCTTAAGGGTCTAGTACCGTATCCTTTACCTTACCCTTTTCAATTCAGTTAAAAATGGGCATGTCAAAAATGACGATATTACTGTAAGAAAGATTTAGTGTAAGAAGATTCAAGATTAAAGACTGGCATACCCCCAGGGCATGTCTACATTTTTTAAATTTATTGTAAAGATAAAGAAAAATTTGATATAGCCTAAAAAACGAACTTAATATTGTTTTGATATACAAATTTTGATTTTGATATCACTATCCGGTCCATTATCTTAGGATGGGTATAATATATTGCTCACAGCCACCTCGCTCAAAAGCTCTTATACAAGAGTTGGCATCTATTTTTTTTCTTTTTTTTTAAGAATGGTTACTAATTCGACATAAAATACCAAGAAATTTTTCGGCATTTAAAACGAAATCTTGTTTCCTCTGGAGTAGAAATTTTAATTCTAAATACTGATATATCGACTCTATAATGGTTTGATCCTTCGGAAATTTGACAGACAAACATTTTTTTTTATTTCAAAGGTTTCACTGTCTAAAACTGCAATTAAGAGTTTTCGAAATGATTATTTTACAGGGATACTATCCAGGTGGCAACCCCCTTTAGGCCCCGACTAATGGTGGATAATGCAATATATAAGCATCCAAACATTTAGCAATAAAGCGTCCTTCACCTCCATGCCATTTATAAGCACCGTATTCCCACTGGTGATTACAACCACCTCATTTGAATTCCTGTTGGACAGAGAATGCTCAGAGTTTTTCTGTTCCAACTCCTTTTCTGTTCCAACGGACACGGTGGCATTCTTGATGGCAACTTCATTGGGTGGCTTATCCTCAGTTTTATTTTCCCTGGTTTCTTCATGTGTATATTGCACAGCATCTGTATCCGTTGCTTCAACAGTTGAATCAGCCAAAGTTACTACTGCTGCTTCATTTTCTATCCTTGCTTCCTCAAGTTTGCTATCTGAAAAATAAAATATCCTTGATAAGCTTTAAAAAGTAAAATTCAATAAGAATGAATTTTACTAATATAAATAAATTCGAGATAGATAACTCAGCCAGATGAGTCCGACTAAGGCCTATGATAAAGAGCGCAAGATGTAAAAAGTATTAAGAAATAAAAGAACACCACAAAGATAGATAGAAGACGAAAGCGTAACCAATCAAAGGTGTAAACAACAAAAACAGAAAATCTTCCCTAATCATCAACATAGAAACAAAAAGAGCACGTTTTCAGACCCAAATATCACTATGATTAAACTAGGTTGACAAAAGTCAAAACGTTGCTTCGTCGTCTATATTAAATTATTTTTCTTCTTCGTCTTCAACCGGGTGAATATATGGCTCACTTATGTTTTAAATCGAAGTAAAAAAAAATCACTTTTTCAGTGGGCAAAATATTGAGTTAAAAATATAAATGAAAGCTTCTGCGGAAGTCAAGTTTTTTTTTGAAAAAGGTTATCAAAATTTTCTAGGAAGACATCAAAAAATTTCACGTTCACTAGATAAAGCTCACGGTCTTCAATAAAAATTTAATTATTTTTCATTTAACGAGTTTTCGTATGATCACATACTATTTTTCACCGGCGAGAATTTTTCTCTACACATGTTTTGTGCTCTGATATGAAGCAAATAGTAGATTAAACATAAACAAAGGCTTGAACTTCGAGCTAGTGCCAATTTATGGATTCGAGCTAAGCATACATCATCCACCTCCCCAAAAAAGGGGTAAGATGCATTTTATAAATTTTCAGCTTAGAGTACAACCGTCGGCACATATATGTGCGGGGCCATGTTTGGAGTATAGATCAAATTAATAATATAGCATCTGGAGATCTATCTAATATTTGTGCAAAGAAACTACAATTTGATGGAGCCACTAAAGTAAATTTTCATTACATACTGTTGTATATAGAAAATCTTATAGAGCATTTAACAGGGGAAGAGGGGAGGGGAAAGGAGGGATTCTTCTCTAGAAGGGTTGAATCTATGTTAGGACCATGATAACCAAGAAAGACATTCACCAACATTTTATACTGCTGTAGAAACTATAGTGGAATATTAATGCAATAATATGGAGCACAAAATGAAGTCAAGCTTCCTGGAGCTGCAGTTTGAAAAACAGTTGAAGAGAAGAATGAATGATTTCTGATCATAATAATCCTAGGAACTGCAACTACCAAGCTGATCACTGATATGCAATCTCTTTCACTCTTCTAAATGTCAGGTTGAACTCCACGTGGTACTTTTCACGTTACTTTCATGGAGTATCAAGAAGATCACTAACATGGGCGTCTGCCACACCAAGGCCCAAGTCTTCTTCTGAAACAGTCTACAGGGAGGCAATTTAAATAAGATAAATCTTCAGCAGATACAGCAGAGATACCACTAACTTCATATTTTATAGCGCAGTAAGGAGAGTCTTTGCCTTTGGAACTGTGATACATTCATTTCAATTATTGATGAATTCAAGAGCCTCAATGATTTTAAGGCAATCGGGTAAAAACCCTCAGAAAACCACCCTGTCTTGTATATCATCACAAGCTCAACTTTCAAAACTTTAGTAACGGCGTAATTTCTTTTAGCCAAACCAATAAAGAACACAGAAACGGATTACGATTTTAATTACGCTTCTGATACAAGGAACCTTCGCTGTTTCTTTTTCAATTTCAGCTACTCCCACAGTTAGTCAATACCATCACTGCATAACCGTCAGTTCCAATTCCCACAGAGTCGAGTAGGCTTAGAACCGCTTCTTTTAACAAGTGTACAACCAATTGCCTCAATAAACAGTAGGTTCTAGTAGAGGAGGGGGTCCGACTCCCACGAGTACAAAATTCGGTTATCAAACGAACGTATCTCCCACGAGTACACCAAATAAGGGCATAGAGTCATTAGGGAGAACACGTGGTTAATGGGGTCAATGACCTCTTTTTCCAAGGTCGATTTATTTGATGTTTCTATGTGTAATAGCTCCGGGGCGAAGGTTGCACCTGCGCATTGAATTCTAACGGGAACAATGTTATTGATCTAGGACTCGACGGGGAAGTGAATTTCCGTGGATTTACATAATCGCTAGGGGAAATTATTGATCCACGAAGGGGAAATTAAGAAACAAACATGGCTTCATTGTTGTTTGGCTAGCCTAACCTGAGAAATTGATTTACATAATCGCTAAGGGGGAATTATTGATTCATGAATGGGAGAATTAGGAAACATTAAGGCTTCTTTAATCTGTGATTTACATAATCGCTAGGGGAAATTATTGATTCACGATGGGGGAATTAAGAAACAAACATGGCTTAATTGTTGTTTGGTTAGCTTAACCGAGAAATTGATTTACATAATCGGCGGGGAAATTGTTGATTCACGAAGAGGGAATTAAGAAACATTAAGGCTTCTTTAATCTTTAGGCCTGAGGGATTTATTTATTATTGTTGTTTTTGGACAAGTGCATGCCATAAACCACGTGGTGCTGTCACGAGTCAGAACACCTGTGCTGTCGACCTCAATTCACCTATCGTGAATCAATAATTCCCCTTAGAAACAACAAATTAATTTCCCTTTCTTGACAGATCAATCAATCAATGACATCATCTGTCAGACTTTAAAAATTTTCGCCTAGAAACATTTCTCCAGGAATAGATCCAGGTCATTAATGTCTTTGCCTCGGGAACAGTTCTACTGGTCGAACTCCAAAGGATATTAATAACCAAAAGCCATGGAAACAATTAGGCAAGAAACATCTTAGCGATGAATTGTTTTAGCGTGCGAGAAGGTTTCCTATTAATTTGAAATGCGTTAGCACAGAGATGCCAATAACAAAGGAACACGCTGAATTTGCGTTTAGGGATTATTTGGGCGAAACCGTTTTAGACAGGTAATGGAACTATTTCGGCGAAACAGATAGAGACATTTTAAAAGAATATTTTTGAAGAGATTTTAGAAGAGAATTTAATGGTGAAACTCTGTGGTCGTTATAATACACAAGTTTCATTTGAACAGTGTTGTGAGGTCCTCTAACCCAACCCCAAAGGGTTCCAATCCTCATACCCCAACCCCGAAGGAAGCCCCCGGTCCTCACCGGTCCACCGGGCTCCCCAAGGCCCGCCCCCGGTCCCCCCCTGGGCCCCCGGCCCCCAACTGCCCCCCCGGACACTCAAAGGTCCCCCAATCTCCCAAAGGGCCACCGGCACCCCCAAAGGCCCACCCCAGACCCTCAACGGCCATCCCCGGGCCCCCAAAGGCCCATCGAGCTCCCAAAGGACCAACGGGGTCCCAAAGGCCATCCACCGGTCCCCAAATGTCACCCAGACACCCAAAGGCCCTCCCTGTGCCCCAAAGGCCCTCCCTGTGCCCCAAAGGCCCTCCCCCGACCCCCCCCCCTCCTCCTCCTCCTCCTCCTCCTCCCACCTCCTCATCCTCCTCCTCCTCCCTCCTCCTCCTCCTCCCACCCCCTTCCTCCTCCTCCTCCCTCCTCCTTCTACCTCCTCCTCCCTCCTCCCTCCTCCCCTCCCCCTTCCCCCCCCATTCCCTCATCATTTTTTATACTTTTTTGTGCATTGAGACACAGAACGACCCCCTGCCCCCGGCCCCTCCCCCCTCCAAAGGTCTGATTTTTTCAAAGTTCATTTTGAATTTCTTTCATTGAAATGCAAGAGTTGGAATATTTCAGTAGTGTTTGGTTGTGGTTTACCTTGTCACAGTTACATTTTCTTGATTTTTCAAAGTTCATTTTGAATTTCTTTCGTTGAAATGCAAGAGTTGGAATATTTCAGTAGTGTGATGTTGTAGTTTACCATGTCACAGTTACATTCCCTATATTTTTCAAAGTTCATTTTGAATTTCTTTCGTTGAAATGCAAGAGTTGGAATATTTCACTAGTGTGATGTTGTAGTTTACCCTGTCACAGTTACATTCCATTAATTTTTGATAGTCCATTTTGAATTTCTTTCGTTGAAATGCAAGAGTTGGAATATTTCAGTAGTGTTTGGTTGCGGTTTACCATGTCACAGTTACATTTTCTTAATTTTTCAAAGTTCATTTTGAATTTTTTTCGTTGAAATGCAAGAGTTGGAATATTTCAGTAGTGTGATGTTGTAGTTTACCATGTCACAGTTACATTCCCTTAATTTTTCAAACTTCATTTTGAATTTCTTTCGTTGAAATGCAAGAGTTGGAATATTTCACTAGTGTGATGTTGTAGTTTACCCTGTCACAGTTACATCCCCTTAATTTTTGAGAGTTCATTTTTAATTTCTTTCGTTGAAATGCAAGAGTTTGAATATTTCAGTAGTGTTTGGTTGCGGTTTACCTTGTCACAATTACATTTTCTTGATTTTTCAAAGTTCATTTTGAATTTCTTTCATTGAAATGCATGAGGTGGAATATTTCAGTAGTGATTGGTCGTGGTTTACCTTGTCACAGTTTCATTTACTTTATATTTGATATTACAATTTGAATTTCTTTCGTTGAAATGCAAGAGTTGGAATATTTCAGTAGTGTTTGGTTGCGGTTTACCTTGTCACAGTTACATTCCCTTTATTTTTCAAAGTTCATTTTGAATTTCTTTCGATGACATTCAAGAGTTGGAATATTTCACTATTGTTTGGTTATGGTTTACCTTGTTACAGTTACATTCACTTAATTTATCAAAGTTCATTTTGAATTTCTTTCGTTGAAATGCACGAGTTGGAATATTTCACTAGTGTTTGGTTGCGGTTTACCTGGTCACAGTTACATTATCTTAATTTTTCAAAGTTCATTTTGAATTTCTCTCATTGAAATGCAAGAGTTGGAATATTTCAGTAGTGTTTGGTCGTGGTTTACCTTGTCAAAATTACATTCCCTTGATTTTAAAATTTAAATTTGAATTTCTTTCTTTGAAATGCAAGAGTTGGAATATTTCAGTAGTGTTTGGTCGTGGTTTACCTTGTCACAGGTACATTCCCTTAATTTTTCAAAGTTCATTTTGAATTTCTTTCAATGAAATGCAAGAGTTGGAATATTTCACTAGTGGTTGGTTGCGGTTCACCTTGTCACAGTTACATTTTCTTGATTTTTCAAAGTTCATTTTGAATTTCTTTCATTGAAATGCAAGAGTTGGAATATTTCAGTAGTGTTTGGTTGAGGTTTACCTTGTCACAGTTACATTCCCATAATTTTTAAAAGTTCATTTGAATTTCTTTCGTTGAAATGCAAGAGTTTGAATATTTCAGTAGTGTTTGGTTGCGGTTTACCTTGTCACAGTTACATTCACTTAATTTTTCAAAGTTCATTTTGAATTTCTTTCGTTGAAATGCAAGAGTTGGAATATTTCACTAGTGTTTGGTTGTGGTTTACCTTGTCACAGTTACATTTTCCTTATTTTTCAAAGTTTATTTTGAATTTCTTTCATTGAAATGCAAGAGTTGGAATATTTCACTAGTGTTTGGTTGTGGTTTACCATGTCACAGTTACATTTTCCTGATTTTTCAAAGTTTATTTTGAATTTCTTTCATTGAAATGCAAGAGTTGGAATATTTCAGTAGTGTTTGGTTGTGGTTTACCTTGTCACAGGTACATTTTCATGATTATTCAAAGTTCATTTTGAATTTCTTTCATTGAAATGCAAGAGTTGGAATATTTCAGTAGTGTGATGTTGTGGTTTACCTTTGTCACACTTACATTTTCATGATTTTTCAAAGTTCATTTTGAATTTCTTTCATTGAAATGCAAGAGTTGGAATATTTCAGTAGTGTTTGCTTGTGTTTTACCTTGTCACAGGTACATTTTCCTGATTTTTCAAAGTTAATTTTGAATTTATTTCGTTGAAAAGCAAGAGTTGGAATAGTTCAGTAGTGTTTTTTTGTTTTTTACAGTGTCACAGTTACATTTTCATGATTTTTCAAAGTTAATTTGAATTTAATTCGTTTAAATGCACTAGTTTGAATATTTAATTAGTTTGGGATGTATTTTTTACATTAACATGATAATTTTTATTTTGTTTACTATGTTCATTTGAATTTCTTTCTTTGAAATGCAAGAGTTGGAATATTTCAGTAGTGTTTGCTTGTGGTTTACCTTGTCATAGTTACATTTTCATGATTTTCAAAGTTCATTTTGAATTTCTTTCATTGAAATTCAAGAGTTGGAATATTTCAGAAGTGTTTGGGTGTGGTTTCCATTGTCACAGTTACATTTTCTTGATTTTTCAAACTTCATTTTGAATTTCTTTCGTTGAAATGCAAGAGTTTGAATATTTAAGTAGTGTGTTATTGTTGTTTACCCTGTCACAGTTACATTTTCTTGATTTTTCAAAGTTCATTTTGAATTTCTTTCGTTGAAATGCAAGAGTTGGAATATTTCAGTAGTGTTTGGTCGTGGTTTACCTTGTCACAGTTACATTTTCGTGATTTTTAAAAGTTCATTTTGAATTTCTTTCGTTGAAATGCAAGAGTTGGAATATTTAAGTAGTGTTTGTTCGTGGTTTACCTTGTCACAGTTACATTTTATTGATTTTTCAAAGATCATTTCTAATTTCTTTCTTTGAAAAGCAAGAGTTGGAATATTTCAGTAGTGTTTGGTCGTGGTTTACCTTGTCAAAGTTACATTTTAGGGATTTTTTAAAGTTCATTTTAATTTATTTAGTTGAAATGCAAGAGTTGGAATATTTCAGTAGTGTTTGGTTGTGGTTTACCTTGTCACAGTTACATTTTCTTGATTTTTCAAAGTTCATTTTGAATTTCTTTCGTTGAAATGCAAGAGTTGGAATATTTCATTAGTGTTTGATGGTTGTTTAACTTTTCACATTTACATATTCTTTATTTTTCAAAGTTCATTTTGAATTTCTTTCGTTGAAATGCAAGAGTTGGAATATTTCAGTAGTGTTTGGTTGTGGTTTACCTTGTCACAGTTACATTTTCTTGATTTTTCAAAGTTCATTTTGAATTTCTTTCGTTGAAATGCAAGAGTTGGAATATTTCAGTAGTGTTTGGTTCTGGTATACCTTGTCACAGTTACATTTTCGTGATTTTTCAATGTTCATTTTTTATTTGTTTCGTTGTTATGCAATATTTTGAATATTTCTTTATTTTTTGTTTATGGTTTTACCTTGTCACATTTACATTTTCTTGATTTTTCAAAGTTCATTTTGAATTTCTTACATTGAAATGCAAGAGTTGGAATATTTCACTAGTGTTTGGTTGTTGTTTACCATGTCACAGTTACATCTTCATGATTTTTAAAATTTCATATTGTATTTCTTTCAGTGAAATGCAAGAGTTGAACTATTTCAGTAGTGTTTGGTTGTGGTTTACCTTGTCACAGTTACATTTTTATGTTTTTTCAAAGTTCATTTTGAATTTCATTATTTGTCATGAAAGAGTTGGCATATTTCAGTGGTGTTTGG